>NC_053399.1:1444374-1451874 GCF_905171765.1 Bufo bufo | reverse complement strand
GAGAGTCCCACTTTGACCGGTCTGGGTATATGTCTGGGCCCCAGATTTCGCTGCCATACAGGAGGATCGGGGCGATGGTGGTGTCAAGGATTTTAAGCCAGATGGTCACTGGTGCTTAAGGGTCCATTCACACGTCCGCAAAAGGGTACGCACCCGTTCCGCAATTTTGCGGAACGGGTGCGGACCCATTCATTCTCTATGGGCCCGGACGTGAAGCGGAGAGCACACTATGTGCTCTCAGCTTCCGCATTTGTGGAGCGCGGCCCCGAACTTCCGGGTTTCGGCCCCGAAATTCCGGTCCGCAGCTCCGCAAAAGATAGAACATGTCCTATTCTTGTCCGCAGCTGCGGACAAGAATAGGCATTTCTATAGGGAGTGCCGGCCAGGTGTGTTGCGGTTCCGGACGTGTGAATGGACCCTTAAGGTGATACAGACGCCTTCTGATGGCATAGAAGGTTTTGCTCGCCTTGTCTTTCAGTGTGTCCATGGCTTTCTTAAAACTCCCTGATTGGCTGATTTCTAGGCCCCGGTCGGTTTCTGAAAGTGGACAGTTGTTTAGCAGGAAGGGAGGACGCCCGGCTGCTTTTCGGTTTCTTTTCTGGAACACCATGATGTTGGTTTTCTTTGGATTGATGGGCAGAGCCCACGTGTTACTGAACTTCTCCAGGATTTTCAGGTTATCTTGGAGACCTTTCTCAGTTGGTGATAGTAGCAGAAGATCATCTGCATAAAGGAGAAATGTCACCTTGGTGTCTATAGGCGTGCGCAGCCTATTGCACCCTAAATGGTGTGCACCCTAAAGCGCAAACACACGCCGCGCGCGCGTGTATATGTATTTATGTATATATATATATATATATATATATATATTATATACACATACATACACACACACACTTATATATATATAAGGAAAAATGTGGCAGCACCAATTCACAAAATACAATGGCGGGTGGTATGTCCAGGGTTGTCACTGCTTAACCACAGGTATGTAGATGAAAACGGACAGCACATCCAGTAGAAAACAGTGGAAGTTTATTGGGCCACAGTGGCACAAAGAGGCGACGTTTCGGCTCAAAACACAAAGCCTTTCTCAAGCATCCTGCATCCTGCATCCTGCATCCTGCATCCTGCATCCTGCTTGAGAAAGGCTCTGTGTTTTGAGCCGAAACGTCGCCTCTTTGTGCCACTGTGGCCCAATAAACTTCCACTGTTTTCTACTGGATGTGCTGTCCGTTTTCATCTATATATATAGAAGAAAAGTCCAGCGGGAGCAGCAACCCAGATGCGGGTGCAAGGTCCAACGTGCGTACCCATGCATTCTCTATTGGGACGCAATGGATGCGGAAAGCACACAGTGTGCTATTCGCATCCGCATTTCCGGAGCGGCCTGCCGAACTTCCGGTCCGCAGCTCTGGAAAAAAATAGAACATGTCTTATTCTTGTCCGCAGCTGTGGACAAGAATAGGCTGTTCTATGGGGGTGCCGGCCGGGTGTATTGCGGATCCGCAAAACACTACGGACGTGTGAATGGACCCTAATGGTAATAATTATGGCGCTCTTCACCCCCTCCTGCATACAGTCCCATGTAAAATACATCACTCCCGCTTTAAGCCCCCCAACATACAGTCCCATGTAAAATACATCACTCTCTCTGCCTTCAGCCCCTCCAGCATACAGTCCCATGTAAAATACATCACTCCCCGCCTTCAGCCCCTACAACATACAGCCCCATGTAAAATACATCACTCTCTCTGCCTTCAGCCCCTCCAGAATACAGTCCCATGTAAAATACATCACTCCCCGCCTTCAGCCCCTCCAACATACAGTCCCATGTAAAATACATCACTCTCTCTGCCTTCAGCCCCTCCAGCATACAGTCCCATGTAAAATACATCACTCCCCGCCTTCAGCCCCTCCAACATACAGTCCCATGTAAAATACATCACTCTCTCTGCCTTCAGCCCCTCCAGCATACAGTCCCATGTAAAATACATCACTCCCCGCCTTCAGCCCCTCCAACATACAGTCCAATGTAAAATACATCACTCTCTCTGCCTTCAGCCCCTCCAGCATACAGTCCCATGTAAAATACATCACTCCCCGCCTTCAGCCCCTCCAACATACAGTCCCATGTAAAATACATCACTCTCTCTGCCTTCAGCCCCTCCAGCATACAGTCCCATGTAAAATACATCACTCCCTGCCTTCAGCCCCTCCAACATACAGTCCCATGTAAAATACATCACTCCCTGCCTTCAGCCCCTCCAACATACAGTCCAATGTAAAATACATCACTCTCTCTGCCTTCAGCCCCTCCAACATACAGTCCCATGTAAAATACATCACTCTCTCTGCCTTCAGCCCCTCCAGCATACAGTCCCATGTAAAATACAAAACTCCCCCTGCCTTCAGCCCCTCCAGCATACAGTCCCATGTAAAATACAAAACTCCCCCTGCCTTCAGCCCCTCCAGCATACAGTCCCATGTAAAATACAAAACTCCCCCTGCCTTCAGCCCCTCCAGCATACAGTCCCATGTAAAATACATCACTCTCTCTGCCTTTAGCCCCTCCAGCATACAGTCCCATGTAAAATACATCACTCCCCCTGCCTTCAGCCCCTCCAGCATACAGTCCCATGTAAAATACAAAACTCCCCCTGCCTTCAGCCCCTCCAGCATACAGTCCCATGTAAAATACATCACTCTCTCTGCCTTTAGCCCCTCCAGCATACAGTCCCCATGTAAATGATATCACTTCAGACCCCTCTAACATACAGTCTCCAGTACAAGGCTTATTCCGCCTCCAGCCCCCCAAGTGCACATAACAGTCACTTCTCCGCCACACACTGACCCGCAGCGTCTGCTCCTCTCTCCAACAACGTGCTCTGTTAAATCTCCTGCACATCTTGAGGTCCCGCCCCCTGTATGATGAAACTCCGCCTCTTCCTCCGCTCATCATACCTTCCTGGAGCAAATCCATTCTAGCACTATACTGTCTCATAGGCTTCAGACCACTCGCCTGAAGCCTATGTGAAGGATGGGATTGGGAGTTGGCAGTGCAGCACGGAGGTGATGATTAGGGTGTGCCCAGGCACACCCAGTGCGCACGCCTATGTTGGTGTCATGGAGGGTGAGACCAGGTGCTGTGGAGGACTCCAGAGCCGCCGCCAGCTCGTTGATGTAGATGTTAAACAGGGTTGGACTGAGGCTGCAGCCCTGTCTGACTCCTCGGCTCTGCCGGAAATAAGCCGTTCTCCTCCCATTTACCTTCCCGCTGCATCTGTTCTCAGTGATGGAACTTCTGATGACATCATATGTTTTTCCTCCTATTCCGCTTTCATGAAGTTTCAGGAATAGGCCCGGATGCCACACGGAGTCAAAGGCCTTCTTAAAGTCCACAAAGCAGGCATAGATCTTTCCATGCTTTGTATTGTGGACATGGCTCTTGGATGAGGCTCTGCAGGGTGTAGACGTGGTCCGTGGTGCGGTGGTTTGGTATGAGGCCTGCTTGGCTTCTGCTGAGGATGTTGTGCTGGGTGAGGAAGCTGAGGATCCTCTTATTCAGGATACTGCTGAGGAGTTTTCCCAGGTTGCTGCTGACGCATATCCCTCTATAGTTGGCTGGGTCGTACCTGTCTCCGCCCTTGTGTATGGGGGTGATGATGCCCTGATTCCAGCTCTGGGGGAAGTAGTCAGCACTCAGCACAACATTGCAGAGTTTTACTAATGCGGCCTGGATACCTGGCGGGCTGTATTTCATCATTTCTGGAAGGATCCCATCTGGGCCGCTGGCTTTTTACTCTTTATCATTGAGATCCTCTCTGTTATCTCCTGCAGCGTGATCGGTGTGTCTAGAGGGTTTTGGAAATCTTAGATTTTTTCCTCCATATCCTTCAGCTTTTTCGTGATTTCTTTTTGTTCTGGGCTTTGGTCCTCCCTCGAGATGGCTTTGTACAGATCCTTGAAGTACTGGAGCCAGATGTTGCCGTTTTGGATGTGGAGGTTGGTGTTCTTGCTGGTTTTGCCCATCTGCTTCCATAGTTCCCAGAAGCAGTTGTCCTGGAGAGCGTCTTGGAGTTGGAGGAGCTTGGTTGAGATGTTGCCTTGCTTTTTCTTTCTGAGGATGGTTTTGTATTGCCTTTGTATGCTGTTGTAGGCTTCCCTCAGACTGGGGTTGTTCGGATCTTGGCGTTTCCTATTTGAGGTCATTCTTAGCGCCTTCCTTATATCCTTACAGTCCCGATCGAACCAACTTTTGGGTTATTGCTTTTTTGGCCTTTTGTTGCATTTTTTGAGGTCAGACATTTCGGCCATGGTGCAAAGTATATTATTAAAGTCCCTTACCGTGAGATTTACTCCTTCTGGGTTCAGCTCATACACTTTCCTATGGAAGTTATGGAGCATCTCCTGGATCTCTGCACTGTTTAAGGTCTCCATGTACTTTGGGGCTGACATCTTGGACCATTTAAAGATGGAGGTAGGTTAAAGAGGCCGGTCTGCTGAGAGGGTTATGCTGGTGGTTTACTTGTGGATTTAAAGGGAATCTGTCACCAGGATTTTGGGTATAGAGCTGAGGACATGGGCTGCTAGATGGCCACTAGCACATCCGTAATACCCAGTCCCCATAGCTCTGTGTGCTTTTATTGTGGAAAAAAACTAATTTGATACATATGCAAATTCACCTGAGATGAGTCCTGTCCCTGACTCATCTCACGGACAGGACTCATCTCACGGACAGGACTCATCTCACGGACAGGACTCCTCTCACGGACAGGACTCATCTCACGGACAGGACTCCTCTCACGGACAGGACTCATCTCACGGACAGGACTCCTCTCACGGACAGGACTCATCTCACGGACAGGACTCCTCTCACGGACAGGACTCCTCTCACGGACAGGACTCATCTCACGGGCAGGACTCATCTCACGGGCAGGACTCATCTCACGGGCAGGACTCATCTCACGGACAGGACTCATCTCACGGACAGGACTCCTCTCACGGACAGGACTCCTCTCACGGACAGGACTCCTCTCACGGACAGGACTCATCTCACGGACAGGACTCCTCTCACGGACAGGACTCATCTCACGGACAGGACTCCTCTCACGGACAGGACTCATCTCACGGACAGGACTCCTCTCACGGACAGGACTCATCTCACGGACAGGACTCCTCTCACGGACAGGACTCATCTCACGGACAGGACTCATCTCACGGACAGGACTCATCTCACGGACAGGACTCATCTCACGGACAGGACTCCTCTCACGGACAGGACTCCTCTCACGGACAGGACTCATCTCACGGACAGGACTCCTCTCACGGACAGGACTCCTCTCACGGACAGGACTCCTCTCACGGGCAGGACTCCTCTCACGGGCAGGACTCCTCTCACGGGCAGGACTCATCTCACGGGCAGGACTCATCTCACGGGCAGGACTCATCTCACGGACAGGACTCATCTCACGGGCAGGACTCATCTCACGGGCAGGACTCATCTCACGGGCAGGACTCATCTCACGGGCAGGACTCATCTCACGGCCAGGACTCATCTCACGGGCAGGACTCATCTCACGGGCAGGACTCATCTCACGGCCAGGACTCATCTCACGGCCAGGACTCATCTCACGGCCAGGACTCATCTCGGGTTAATTTGCATATGAATCAAATTAGTTTTTATTACACAATAAAAGCACACAGAGCTATGGGGACTGGGTATTGCGGATGTGCTAGCGGCCATCTAGCAACCCATGTCCTCAGCTCTACACACAAAATCCCGGTGACAGAAACATAGAATGTGTCGGCAGATAAGAACCATTTGGCCCATCTAAGTCTGCCCAATATACTTATATACAGGTTCCCTTTAATGTATAGGAGCAGTTGGTTGTGGTCCGACAGGGGTGTCTGTGGGGTGACTATGAAGCCACCAACATTTTTGGGGTTAATTTCTGTGATGGCGTAGTCTACCACACTGTTGCCTACATGGGAGTTTAGAGTATGAAGACTCTGGTGGAGCTATGTCTGCGGAGAGGTGAGGACGGAGCGGGCTATCCTTACCCAGCTGTGGCTGTCTCCTCTCTTCACTGCTCTGATCTGCTCATGGAGCTCCTCTTTGTACCAGACTAATATTCCTCCTGAGCTCCGGCCCAGCTTGACGCTTTTGTTTTTCAGAGCAGGGACAGAGATCTCCCTGTATCCGGTGGGCACCAAGGATTTATTCTGTCTTAGGCCATGCTTCTAGGAGGATCTGTATGTCAATGTTTTTTAGTCTTTGGGTAAAGTCTGGATTGTGTGTCTTACATCCGAAGGCTGAAGCGCTCAGGCCCTGAATGTTCCAGCCGCGGACAATAAGAGATGTCATTGTTTGTCCATATACCTTGTAATGAGCTGCCCTGTGTAGGACAAGCTGGATTATAGACTGGTGGCCATATTCTAGCGGTTTGGTCCAGTCAGTGTTCTGGACAGAGTGCTGAGCAGGGTCTTTATCTCCTCAATGTCTCTGCTCTGCATTACTCTATGTAAGGCAGGTGGATTCCTCCATGGTTTGTGCCTCTGATGGCCATATTTTGGGTAAAGGTCACCATTTTCAGTTTGTTGAGGAGGGTATGAGGTTTCAAGTCTATTTGTTGTTGGTGACTTTTCCATAGGCTTTTGTCTTGTGTGGGGTTTTTCTCATTTTTTCTTCCTTTAGAGGGATTCTGTCACCTCGTTTTCGGTTTTTCAGCTGCGGACATGCACGGCTAGATCGCCGCTAGCATGTCCGCAATATACCTGTCCCATAAAGCTGTGTGCTTTTATTTTGTTTAAAAAATGATTTTAGAGATATGTAAATGAGCTTGGTAAGGTGCCCAAGAGGCTGTACTAACCTTCTTGGTGCCCAGCTATGCCCCCCTGTGAAGGAGCCCAGCACCGCCTGCGTCCTCCGAATCTCTTCTTTTCGTTACAGTTAGATCGCTGTAATCTCGCGATGCACGAGCTCGCGCATGTGCAGTGCCGGTATAGTGTTCCTTCCCTGTGCTGACATCAGCCTCAGGGAAGGAACTGCGCATGCGCGAGCATCGCGAGATTACGGCGATCTAACTTTGTGAGCAAGGAGGAGATTCGGAGGACGCAGGCGGTGCTGGGCACCAGGACGGTTCATACAGCCTCTTGGGCACCTTACCAGGCTCATTTACATATCTCTAAAATTATTTTTTAAACAATATAAAAGCACACAGCCCTATAGGACAGATATATTGCGGACATGCTAGCGGCGATCTAGCCGTGCATAATCGAAAATGAGGTGACAGAATCCCTTTAAGGTAAAATCACTGAAAAGGGTTTGTGGTCTTTCTCTAACTTTGGCATCTTTTATGGCTCTTCTCGCTTGGTTGCTTCTCTGCAGGGCTGGTGCAAGGATTTTTGCCACCCTAGGCAAAAGCTAAATTTCCACCCATTGACCACACCCCTTTACCCGCCCCTTTTTCAGCCACCTATTGCATGTAACATTTAACT
>NC_053399.1:1434374-1436874 GCF_905171765.1 Bufo bufo | reverse complement strand
CCCATATCTATTCATATCTATCTATCTCATATCTATCTATCTATCTATCTATCTATCTCATATCTATCTATCTATCTATCTCATATCTATCTATCGCATATCTATCTATCTATCTCATATCTATCTATCTCATATCTATCTATCTCATATCTATCTATCGCATATCTATCTATCTATCTATCTATCTATCTATCTATCGCATATCTATCTATCTCATATCTATCTATCTCATATCTATCTATCGCATATCTATCTATCTATCTATCTATCTATCTCATATCTATCTATCTATCTATCTCATATCTATCTATCTCATATCTATCTATCTCATATCTATCTATCTATCTATCTATCTATCTCATATCTATCTATCTATCTATCGCATATCTATCTATCGCATATCTATCTATCTCATATCTATCTATCTCATATCTATCTATCGCATATCTATCTATCTATCTATCTATCTCATATCTATCTATCTCATATCTATCTATCTATCTATCTCATATCTATCTATCTCATATCTATCTATCTCATATCTATCTATCTATCTATCTATCTATCTCATATCTATCTATCTCATATCTATCTATCTATCTATCTATCTATCTATCTATCTATCTCATATCTATCTATCACATATCTATCTATCTATCTCATATCTATCTATCTATCTATCTATCTCATATCTATCTATCTATCTATCTCATATCTATCTATCTCATATCTATCTATCTATCTATCTATCTCATATCTATCTATCTATCTCATATCTATCTATCTCATATCTATCTATCTATCTATCTATCTATCTCATATCTATCTATCTATCTATCTATCTATCTCATATCTATCTATCTATTTATCTATCTCATATCTATCTATCTATCTATCTATCTATCTATCTATCTATCTATCTATCTCATATCTATCTATTTATCTATCTCATATCTATCTATCTATCTATCTATCTCATATCTATCTATCTATCTATCTATTATCTATCTATCTCATATCTATCTATCTCATATCTATCTATCTCATATCTATCTATCTCATATCTATCTATCTCATATCTATCTATCTCATATCTATCTATCTATCTATCTATCTATCTATCTATCTATCTATCTCATATCTATCTATCTATCTATCTCATATCTATCTATCTCATATCTATCTATCTATCTATCTATCTATCTCATATCTATCTATCTATCTATCTATCTATCTATCTATCTCATATCTATCTATCTCATATCTATCTATCTCATATCTATCTATCTATCTCATATCTATCTATCTATCTATCTCATATCTATCTATCTATCTATCTATCTAATATCTATCTATCTATCTATCTCATATCTATCTATCTAATATCTATCTATCTCATATCTATCTATCTATCTATCTATCTATCTATCTCATATCTATCTATCTATCTATCTCCTATCTATCTATCTCATATCTATCTATCTATCTATCTATCTATCTAATATCTATCTATCTCATATCTATCTATCTATCTATCTCATATCTATCTATCTATCTATCTATCTATCTCATATCTATCTATCTATCTATCTATCTATCTCATATCTATCTATCTATCTATCTATCTATCTATCTATTGCTCTATCAAATAAAAAAAAAAGCTTTATTGGCAGGTCTAAAAATTATGCATTAGTATTGCCAAAGCATGTGGGTAACAAGGGGTTGAGAAATGAATCTATCTATCTATCTCTCCCATATCTATTCATATCTATCTATCTCATATCTATCTATCTATCTATCTATCTATCTATCTCATATCTATCTATCTATCTCATATCTATCTATCTATCTATCTATCTATCTATCTATCTCATATCTATCTATCTATCTCATATCTATCTATCTCATATCTATCTATCTATCTATCTATCTCATATCTATCTATCTATCTCATATCTATCTATCTATCTCATATCTATCTATCTATCTATCTATCTATCTCATATCTATCTATCTCATATCTATCTATCTAATATCTATCTATATATCTCATATCTATCTATCTCTCCCATATCTATTCATATCCGTTTGGGCTGTTGATTATGCAGACTCACCAGTCCAATGTCCTCTCAGCCAGAGGTATGACAGCTGCCAATGCTGGAGAAGAATCTTTTATTTTTATCTATCTATCTATCTATCTATCTATCTATCTATCTATCTATCTATCTATCTCATATCTATCTATCTATCTATCTCATATCTATCTCTCATATCTATCTATCTCATATCTATCTATCTATCTATCTATCTATCTCACATCTATCTCATATCTATCTATCTCATATCTATCTATCTCCTATCTATCTATCTCATATCTATCTATCTATCTCATATCTATCTATCTCATATCTATCTATCTCATATCTATCTATCTATCTATCTATCTATCTATCTCATATCTATCTATCTATTATCTATCTCATATCTATCTCATATCTAT
>NC_053399.1:1324374-1421874 GCF_905171765.1 Bufo bufo | reverse complement strand
TATATATCTATCTCATATATATCTATCATCTATCTATCTATCTATCTATCTATCTCATATCTATATATCTCATATCTATCTATCTATCATCTATCTATCTATCTATCTATCTATCAATCTATCTATCATCTATCTATCTCATATCTATCTATCTATTATCTATCTATCTATCTCATATCTATCTATCTCATATCTATCTATCTATCTATCTATCTATCTATCTATCTATCTCATATCTATCTATCTCATATCTATCTATCTCATATATATCTATCTATCTCATATCTATCTATCTCATATATATCTATCTATCTCATATCTATCTATCTATCTCATATCTATCTATCTATTATCTATCTATCTATCTATCTATCTATCTCATATCTATCTATCTCATATATATCTATCTATCTCATATCTATCTATCTCATATATATCTATCTATCTCATATCTATCTATCTCATATCTATCTATCTCATATCTATCTATCTATCTATCTCATATCTATCTATCTATCTATCTATCTATCTATCTATCTATCTATCTATCTCATATCTATCTATCTCATATCTATCTATCTCATATATATCTATCTATCTCATATCTATCTATCTCATATATATCTATCTATCTCATATCTATCTATCTATCTCATATCTATCTATCTCATATCTATCTATCTATCTATCTATCTATCTCATATCTATCTATCTCATATATATCTATCTATCTCATATCTATCTATCTCATATATATCTATCTATCTCATATCTATCTATCTCATATCTATCTATCTCATATCTATCTATCTATCTATCTCATATCTATCTATCTATCTATCTATCTATCTCATATCTATCTATCTATCTATCTATCATCTATCTATCTATCTCATATCTATCTATCTCATATCTATCTATCTCATATCTATCTATCTATCTCATATCTATCTATCTATCTCATATCTATCTATCTATCTCATATCTATCTATCTATCTATCTCATATCTATCTATCTATCTATCTCATATCTATCTATCTATCTCATATCTATCTATCTATCTCATATCTATCTATCTCATATCTATCTATCTCATATCTATATCTCATATATTTCTATCTATCTATCTATCTCATATCTATCTCTCTATCTATCTATCTCATATCTATCTCATATCTATCTATCTATCTCATATCTATCTCTCTCATATCTATCTATCTATCTATCTATCTATCTATCTATCTCATATCTATCTATCTATCTATCTCATATCTATCTCTCATATCTATCTATCTATCTATCTATCTATCTATCTATCTATCGCTTTATCAAATAAAGAAAAAGCTTTATTGGCAGGTCTAAAAATTATGCATTAGTATTGCCAAAGCATGTGGGTAACAAGGGGTTGAGAAATGAATCCATCTATCTATCTCTCCCATATCTATTCATATCTATCTATCTCATATCTATCTATCTCATATCTATCTATCTATCTCATATCTATCTATCTCATATCTATCTATCTCATATCTATCTATCTATCTATCTATCTATCTATCTATCATCTATCTATCTATCTCATATCTATCTATCTATCTATCTCATATCTATCTATCTATCTCATATCTATCTATCTCTCCCATATCTATTCATATCTATCTATCTCATATCTATCTATCTATCTCATATCTATCTATCTATCTCATATCTATCTATCTCATATCTATCTATCTCATATCTATCTATCTCATATCTATCTATCTCATATCTATCTATCTCATATCTATCTATCTATCTATCTATCTATCATCTATCTATCTATCTATCTCATATCTATCTATCTCATATCTATCTATCTATCTATCTCATATCTATCTATCTATCTCATATCTATCTATCTCTCCCATATCTATTCATATCTATCTATCTCATATCTATCTATCTCTCCCATATCTATTCATATCTATCTATCTCATATCTATCTATCTCATATCTATCTATCTATCTATCTCATATCTATCTCATATCTATCTATCTATCTATCTCATATCTATCTCTCTCATATCTATCTATCTATCTATCTATCTCATATCTATCTCTCATATCTATCTATCTATCTATCTATCTATCTATCTATCTATCTATCTATCTATCTATCGCTTTATCAAATAAAGAAAAAGCTTTATTGGCAGGTCTAAAAATTATGCATTAGTATTGCCAAAGCATGTGGGTAACAAGGGGTTGAGAAATGAATCTATCTATCTATCTCTCCCATATCTATTCATATCTATCTATCTCATATCTATCTATCTCATATCTATCTATCTCATATCTATCTATCTCATATCTATCTATCTCATATCTATCTATCTCATATCTATCTATCTATCTATCTATCTATCTATCATCTATCTATCTCATATCTATCTATCTATCTATCTATCTATCTATCTATCTATCTCATATCTATCTATCTATCTCATATCTATCTATCTCTCCCATATCTATTCATATCTATCTATCTCATATCTATCTATCTCATATCTATCTATCTATCTCATATCTATCTATCTATCTCATATCTATCTATCTATCTCATATCTATCTATCTATCTCATATCTATCTATCTCATATCTATCTATCTCATATCTATCTATCTCATATCTATCTATCTATCTATCTATCTATCTATCTATCTATCTCATATCTATCTATCTCATATCTATCTATCTATCTCATATCTATCTATCTCTCCCATATCTATTCATATCTATCTATCTCATATCTATCTATCTCATATCTATCTATCTCATATCTATCTATCTCATATCTATCTATCTATCTCATATCTATCTATCTATCTCATATCTATCTATCTCTCCCATATCTATTCATATCTATCTATCTCATATCTATCTATCTCATATCTATCTATCTATCTATCTATCTCATATCTATCTATCTCATATCTATCTATCTATCTATCTATCTATCTCATATCTATCTATCTATCTCATATCTATCTATCTCATATCTATCTATCTCATATCTATCTCATATCTATCTATCTCATATCTATCTATCTCATATCTATCTATCTATCTCATATCTATCTATCTCTCATATCTATCTCATATCTATCTATCTCATATCTATCTATCTATCTCATATCTATCTATCTATCCATCTATCTCATATCTATCTATCTATCTCATATCTATCTATCTATCTATCTATCTCATATCTATCTATCTATCTCATATCTATCTATCTATCTCTCATATCTATCTATCTCTCATATCTATCTATCTCTCCTATCTATCTATCTCTCTCCTATCTATCTATCTATCTATCTATCTATCTCTCCTATCTATCTATCTATCTATCTATCTATCTATCTATCTATCTATCTATCTCATATCTATCTATCTATCTCATATCTATCTATCTATCCCATATCTATCTATCTATCTATCTATCTATCTATCTATCTATCTATCTATCTATCTATCTATCGAAGATTTCCGGAGCTTCTTGCCTCCCATTCGTGGCTCCCTTTGCATCAGAACATTTTTGCCAGATGTATCTTAGAGGGATCTGTCAGCAGTTTTATGGTGTCCTGACTACTGAGTTAAGAGGTAGGTGGGCGGGTAGAGGTAGGTAGCTGTTGAGAACAGGTTCCGTTTAAGGCTACTTTCACACTAGCGTCGGGGCTCCGCTTGTGAGTTCCGTTTGAAGGCTCTCACAAGCGGCCCCGAACGGATCCGTCCAGCCCTAATGCATTCTGAGTGGATGCGGATCCGCTCAGAATGCATCAGTTTGGACGGATCCGTTTGCCTCCGCTCCGCTCAGCAGGCGGACCCCTGAACGCTGCTTGCAGCCTGGCCGTGCGGAGGCAAACGGATCCGTCCAGACTTACAATGTAAGTCAATGGGGACGGATCCGTTTGAAGTTGACACAGTATGGCTCAATTTTCAAACGGATCCGTCCCCCATTGACTTTCAATGTAAAGTCAAAACGGATCCGTTCTGAACGGATCTAAGCGTTTGCATATAGGTGCGGATCCATCTGTGCAGATATCAGACGGATCCGCACCTAAACGCAGGTGTGAAAGTAGCCTAAGCTGTGCCCCTTTTGCACAATCCACACCCTCTCATATTAAGCCACACCCCTTAGTGGGTGGGGCAGATATGTTCTTGGGCTTACTTCCATTATAAATATAAAACATTGGGCCGATTTTGGGGTACATATAATACTCTGATCACTTTTTTTTTGGGGGGGGGGGGGGGTCTTTTCTGTCTGAAGAGAAAGCCACGTTCCGTGCCAGCACTGCAACCTTAAACGGGAGCAGTGTAATTACAAGTATGGTGTCCTCATTCACTTCTATGGGCAGCTCTGTAGTGCTCACTTCTATGGATGGCTCCGTACTAATCACTTCTGTGGACGGCTCCATACTAATCACTTCTATGGACAGCTGCGTACTAGTTACTTCTGTGCATGGCTCCGTCCGTACTAATCACTTCTATAGATGGCTCTGTAGTGGTCACTTATATGGACGTCACTGTAGTAATCACTTCTGTGGACGGCTCTGTAGTAGTCACTTCTATGGACAGCTCTGTAGTAGTCACTTCTTTGGAAGGCTGTGTAGTTTTCACTTCTGTGGACGGCTCTGTAGTATTAAAGGGTTTGTCTCATGTGACAATGGGGGCATATTCAGGGCCGGACTGGGGATAAAAACCAGCCCTGGAGAAAGTTGCACACCGGCCCCACAGCATTGCGTCATTATTTACTTGTTTATAATAGGAGAAAAGCATTCATTTTAATACACGTGTGTAAACACGAGTATGAACTTTGCCCCACGATAGCTCTTTTGTAGAACCCCCATAAAACTTACAGTTACTTGACTTGGCCCTTGGGGGTCCCGGACGCCACTTCCACACTTTGGCCGGGGGCTCGGCGGAGCTGATGTTGTGCCTTTAACCTAATGAGAAAGATTTCATAATAAGGATTTGGAGAAGGGGCAGAGGAATAGCAGAGCAGGGAGAGGCTGGTGCTGCTACTAGGGGGTCATACCATGGGGGAGTAATAAAGCCCACCATAATGCCCCCCAGTAGTAATAATTCTCCTTATAATATGCAAAACATTTGTAATGCCCCCCAGTTGAGCTAATGTTCCCATAATGTGCCAATATAAAAATACCCCTTCTCAGTGCCCCCGTAGATGACCCCCATAGTGCCCCCCCCTTCCCCATAGTACCCACCATAATGTGTCCCAGTATAAAATGCCCCTATACAGAGCCCCCATATAAAATATCTTCTTTTTTAGCCTCAGTAGATGCCCCTATAGTGCCCCCCAATAATCTGCAGTAAGATGTGCCCCCATAGATGCCCCCAATCATGTGCCAGTAATAAGAGCCCCCCCACCATCATGTGCAGTAGCCAGAGCCCCCCCATATCATGTCAGTAGCCAGAGCCCCCCCATATCATGTGTCAGTAGCCAGAGCCACCCATATCATGTGCCAGTAGCCAGAGTGCCCCAATCATGTGCCAGAAATAAGAGCCCCCCCACCATCATGTGCCAGTAGCCAGAGCCCCCCATATCATATGCAGTAGCCAGAGCCCCCCCATATCATGTGCCAGTAGCCCCCCTTATGTGCCAGTAGCCCCCCTATGTGCCAGTAGCCCCCCTTATCATGTGCCAGTAGCCCCCTTATCATGTGCCAGTAGCCCCCTTATCATGTGCCAGTAGCCCCCCATATCATGTGCCAGTAGCCAGAGGCCCCCCCCATATCATGTGCCAGTAGCCAGAGCCCCCCCCCCCATAGCCAGAGCCCCCCCATATCATGTCAGTAGCCAGAGCCACCCATATCATGTGCCAGTAGCCAGAGTGCCCCCAATCATGTGCCAGAAATAAGAGCCCCCCCACCATCATGTGCCAGTGGCCAGAGCCCCCCCATATCATGTGCCAGTAGCCAGAGCCCCCATATCATGTGCCAGTAGCCCCCCTTATCATGTGCAGTAGCCCCCTTATCATGTGCCAGTAGCCCCCCTTATCATGTGCCAGTAGACCCCCTTATCATGTGCCAGTAGCCCCCCTTATCATGTGCCAGTAGCCCCCCTTATCATGTGCCAGTAGCCCCCCATATCATGTGCCAGTAGCCAGAGCCCCCCCCCCTTATCATGTGCCAGTAGCCCCCCTTATCATGTGCCAGTAGCCCCCCTTATCATGTGCCAGTAGCCCCCCATATCATGTGCCAGTAGCCAGAGCCCCCCCCTTGATCATGTGCCAGTAGCCAGAGCCCCCCCCCCATATCATGTGCCAGTAGCCAGATCCCCCCCATTATCATGTGCCAGTAGCCAGAGTGCCCCCATATCATGTGCCAGTAGCCAGAGTGCCCCCATATCATGTGCCAGTAGCCCCCCCATATCATGTGCCAGTAGCCCCCCTTATCATGTGCCAGCCCAGTAGTCCCCCCTTATCATGTGCCAGCCCAGTAGCCCCCCTTATCATGTGCCAGCCCAGCCCAGTAGTCCCCCCTTATGTGCCAGCCCAGTAGCCCCCCTTATGTGCCAGCCCAGTAGCCCCCCTTATCATGTGCCAGCCCAGTAGCCCCCCTTATCATGTGCCAGCCCAGCCCAGTAGTCCCCCCCTTATGTGCCAGCCCAGTAGCCCCCCTTATGTGCCAGCCCAGTAGCCCCCCTTATCATGTGCCAGCCAGTATTGTACCTATATAAAAAAAATAATACACTTATCCCATATCATGTGCCAGTAGCCAGAAGCCCCCCCCCCCCCTTATCATGTGCCAGTAGCCAGATCCCCCCCATTATCATGTGCCAGTAGCCAGAGTGCCCCCATATCATGTGCCAGTAGCCAGAGTGCCCCCATATCATGTGCCAGTAGCCCCCCATATCATGTGCCAGTAGCCCCCCTTATCATGTGCCAGCCCAGTAGTCCCCCCTTATCATGTGCCAGCCCAGTAGCCCCCCTTATCATGTGCCAGCCCAGCCCAGTAGCCCCCCTTATGTGCCAGCCCAGTAGCCCCCCCTTATCATGTGCCAGCCCAGTAGCCCCCTTATCATGTGCCAGCCAGCCCAGTAGTCCCCCTTATGTGCCAGCCCAGTAGCCCCCCTTATGTGCCAGCCCAGTAGCCCCCCTTATGTGCCAGCCCAGTAGCCCCCTTATCATGTGCCAGCCCAGTATTGTACCTATATAAAAAAAAAAAAAAAATAATACACTTATACTTACCTCCAGCAATGCGATGCGATGCAGGCCGCCTCTTCCGTCTGTGTCCCTCGCTATACGGCTCAGGCGACACGATGACGTCATCGCGCCGCCTGCACCGGCCTCTGATAGGCTGCCAGCACTAAGCCGGCAGCCTATCAGAGGAACAGGAGGGGACACACCTCTCCCTCCTCTGCCGCAGCACAGGCATCTGTATTGCCGTCCTGAGGACGGCAATACAGATGACTATGGAGATGAGCGCTTCCGCAATGGAGGCGCTCATCTCCTGCTCTGCCCTGCCGCCGGCCGCGGCCGCCCCCACTTGTCACCAGGGCCGCGGCCTTGCGGCACTCAGGCTTGCCGGCCCACCGGGAAATTTCCCGCTATCCCGGCAGGCCAGTCCGGCCCTGGGCATATTGCCTACTCTGCTCTGGCCACCACCAAGCGCTCTCCCTATAGAAGTTAATGGGAGTGCACCACACATGACCGGCCACCACTCCCATTCACTTCTATGGGCGTGATGGAAATAGCCTATTCAGTGTGCCCTCCACCACTTTTGGGGCTCCGTTCTTGATATAGGTGCATTGCTGTAAACCACTGGGACCTGCAGCTATCAGATAATAGGGTCATATCCTAGCGATATGCCCCCATTGTCTCAGATGAGAATACCTCTTTAACCACCTAACTGTTCTGCTGAGCTCAGGCAGAAAGAGGAGGGGGGGATGATTTAGATGCTGATATCTCCTCAATGGTAACAGCTAGAAGGCTGCAACTGGTGACATTTCAGACAGCGAAAACAACAGAGGAGAAATCACTGGTAGAAATCGAGTCGGGAATAATCACGGTAAAACCTGATTTTACTTTCACTTTTGCTGAATTTACTGCATCCTGATTTCTATCAGTGATATCTTCCCCTGTACTGAAGATATTGCTCTCATTCTGGCATTGTATGAAAGCTTGGAATGTCAGCAAAGAATACAAAGGCTAAATCTCTAGCTGCTACCAAACCAGAGATATGAGCAGCTAAAGCAGCGCCCTGCCCTTCAGTCTGGAGGAGGAGGGGGCAGAGCTGACAGGCTGCAGGGAGAAAAGAGAAATAGTAAAAATATATAGAAGCGTTAATTTTAACGTAAATTTGTTTTCCCTTAGTCCTAACAGCAGCACAAGTGGGGAGTTCTCCCCTGTGAAACTGGTAGGACAGGTGGAATTTTTATTGATTAAAATTGCTACCAAGACAATTAAACAATTAACCCACCCCCTATAAGGGGACGCCTGCCCTTAAACCAGTGCTTTATCAGCAAGTACACAAACAAAAATAGGGTGGGAAATTTGTGTGCTGCTGTTAGGACTAAGGAAAAACAAATTTACGTTAAAATGAACGCTTTCCTTATGTCCTAACCAACAGCACAAGTGGGGACCTAGCAAGGAGCGACAGACAAATTGGGAGGGTTCCCCTTCTTTTATTTTTATGAGAGGGCGTCCTGAGAATGGTACGTCTAAATGCCACTCCCTCAGAGCGCCTAGAATTTAGGTGGTACTGCTTCATAAAGGTGGGAGCTCCAAGAGGCTGCAGCACAGATTTGTTCTAGCGGGACAAACTTTTCTCTGAGTACAAAGTAGATACTGCCCTTGTAGAGTGGGCAGTGACAAAGGATGGAGGAGCCAACCCCTGGGCTAGAAAAGCTTCATGGATTGCCTCTTTTACCCATCTACTCAAAGAGGGTTTAGAGGCCTTTAGAGTGTTTAGTGTGTTTTTCCCCGACAAGGACAGCAGGAGGTGTTCGGATCTTCTGAAGTCCGCAGTTCTGTTCAGGTAGATTCTGAGACTTCTTGAAATGTCCAAGGAATGGAGGGCTTCTTCCTCTGGAGTTGAGGGAACGGGACATAAAACCGGTAAGGTGATGGTCTGATTAGTATTTCTAAATGATGGTACCTTGGGGACAAAGTCGGTAGAACCTCAACAGAACTCTGTCCTGGAGAAGAGGGTATAAGGCTCAACGGCCCTAAGGCCTGCAGTTCTCCAATCCTCTTGGCCGAAGTTATGGCCAGTAGAAATGTGACCTTCAAAGATAAAAATCTAAGGTCTACATTTTCCAAGGGTTCAAAGGGGGGAGAGGATAGCCCCTTCAGAAACACAGATAAATCCCATTCAGGGATAGGTCTCAGGATTCTAGGTTTTGGTCTTTTGGCTCCTTTGAGGAACCTCCTGAGTAGGGGGTCTTGAGCTAAAGGTCTGCCTAAACAGGCAGAAAGCGCACTGGTATGAACTCTGAGCGTTGACTGGCTTAGACCCTTGTCGAGGCCGTCCTGCAGAATCGCTGAAAGAGGAGGATCTGAGGGTACAACCTCTTTATCAGCACACCACTGAAGGAAGATCTTGTATATCCTTGAGTAAGCTTTGTTTGTAGACTTCGCCCTGGAGTGTGAAATGGTTCTCAAGACCTCCGCAGAAAGCCCTCTAGCTTCTAGTAGGGACCTGTCAATCTCCAGGCTGTCAGATTGAGTTTCCTCAGATCTAGGCAGGGGCCTGTGTCCTGATACACAAGGTCCTGCCTTAGGGAAAGTCTCCAATATGTGCCCTGACTCATCTTCATGAGCTGGGTGAACCAAGACCTCTTCGGCCAGAATGGTATTATCCCAATGACAGGGGTCTGGTCTTGCTTGATTTTCGTCAATAGCTTTGGTATCATGGAAATTGGAGGGAATATGTAAGCCAGCCTGAACCTCCATGTTATAGACAGAGCGTCTATCACCAGAGGATAGTCCTCCTTGTAGAGGGAGCAGAATCTGTCCACCTTGGCGTTCAAGCGGGTCGCCATCATGTCGATCTCTGGAGTACCCCACCGGAGAGTGATCTGGGTGAAAACGTCTCTGTTCAATGACCATTCGCCTGGAACTGGCAGACCCCGACTCTGATCTGCAACTACGTTGAGATTTCCTCTGATGTGGAGAGCCGAAAGGTGGGATGGACTGGTTTCTGTCCAAGCAAAAATTAAACCAATTTCCTGGAGGAGAGGTTGAGATCTTGTGCCTCCCTGTCTGTTGATGTAATCGACTACCGTCGTATTGTCCGAGCGGACTCTTACCACCTTCCCGCAGATAAGAGGAGCAAAGTGGTAGAGAGCGAGACGAACTGCTCTCAATTCTCTCAGATTGGATGAGAGAAGCCTCTCCTGCGGACTCCAGGTACCTTGTACTGGATTCTCCTCCAGATGGGCTCCCCAACCTAGAAGGAAGGCGTCTGTGGTCAACATGATCCAACGAGGTTGAATCAAGGATCTCCCATCTGACAGGTTCCTCCACCACCTGAGGGAAGAACAGACTTTGGTAGACAGGGAGTACGTCTTGTCCAACCCCTTGGGGTTGCGATTCCAGACTGCTAACACTTCTTCCTGAAGTGGACGTAGGTGCCATAGGGCCCAAGGAACTGCATCCGCAGATGCTGACATGTGGCCTAACATCTTCATGAGTGTTCTGATGGACACCCGCCGAGGTGCCATGAGGAAGTGCGTGGCTCTTATGACTCGATCCTTCCTCTCTGGAGAGAGGGAAAGGGTCATCCGTTCGGAGTCTACAAGAAAACCCAGGAACATCCTGGAAGTAGATGGAACGATCTCCGATTTTTCCCAATTTATGAGCCAGCCCAAGCGCTGGAGAGACTGAAGAGCCAGTTGAAGATGAGATAGAACGTCTAGAGTGGCGGCTTTTCGAAGCCAGTCGTCTAGGTATGGCACGATTTCTAGCCCTAGAAGCCCGAGTTGGGCAACAACCGGAGCCACAACTTTTGTGAAAGTGTGGGGAGCGGAAGAAATGCCAAAAGGCAGCACAGCAAACTGGTAATGTTTTACCACCCCTCTTATGGAGACCGCAATTCTTAAAAATCTCCTGTGAGCTGGGTGAATGGGGATATGAAGGTAAGCATCCTTCAGATCTAAGGTGATCATTAGATCGCCGGGGTTTAGGATGCTGATAAGTGATCGAATGGTCTCCATTCTGAAGCGCTTGGTCTTATGAACCCATTTAGGTAACGCAGGTCTATGATCATGCGCCAATCACTTAACGGCTTCGGGACTAGAAAAACGGGGGAGTATACTCCCTAACCCTAACTTCCTCTAGGGCCCTTTTTTGAACATAAATGGAGGACAGAATCCTCTAAGATAGACTGTTTGGTCTGTTTAGGGTTCTGGTTAAAACAAATTTCTCTTGGGGAGGGGACAGAAAATCTAATTTCAGGTGCTGTGTGGAAGCGTCACACAAAAAGTCAGTTCCAAGGAGTAAGGTCTTGAACTAGTCTAGCACGTCAGTTCTGGAGACTCCAGGTCCGACTGAATTCTGAGAACGCGGGACCGAACAATCTCCGCGACTTCTGAGGAAGCAACTGCAACTGAAGCAGAGGCTGCAGCTGCGGAATAGCTGCGCCTCAGAGTGCACTCGGCCCTCCGATCTAATGGATCCTGAAGGTTGCTTCCATCATCAGAAGACAACTTGGAGATCGCCATATCGACCTTCGGAAGGCGGGTACCCACAGTTCTGATTCCGACTCCTGGAGAGGAAACATCAGTTTAAATCTCTTTGTGAGAACTGGACCTTTTTCAGGATGCTTCCATTCAGTTAACATAAGCTTTTTAAAATCTTTATCCACTTTAAAGGCCCTTGGCCCCCCTAGAGGTGGACGGTGGAGCTTCCCCTTGCTCAACATCATGATCCTTGATCGGATGGAGCGTAGAAGTTTGCGTCTTCTCCGCAGAAAAAAGATAAGTGGCATCATCTTCATCAGAAGAGGAGGAGGAACGGTCTTCAACCAAAAATTATGTCTTCAGCCATAGGTACAGGACCTGGCGATGAAGCTCTGGGCCTCTTAGAAGAAAGGGCGCTCTTGATCTCCATAATGGAATTACCCTGAATTCCTTCATCCAGCCGACCCACTGTCACTACATTATTACTTCTAAAGATAAACCAGAAGGGCCCCCCTCTTCAGATTATATATGTAATCTGAGGCAAAAATCTCATTTAGGCAGAGCAGAGCCGAAGCCGTGGCTAAAACTGCCGCCGAATATACGCGCGCCCGCCGACCCGGCTGGCGCGCATGTGCGCGAAACGCGAGCATGGCAGCCCGTGACTGTGGCCGAGTACAGGCCTGAGACCAGGGGATATCGCTGGGATATAGAGGTGCCAACAGGCCCCCCCTACCATGTAACTGCAGCAGAGGCCGCAATCCGGCAGAACCTAGGAAAAAACGGCTACAAGACCAAGATCTTGGCAGCAAACAAAATCAAAAAGGTAACAGGCAGCGCCTGAACCTGTCCCTTAGTCCACAGGACAGATAAAAAAGCACTGGTTTAAGGGCGGGCGTCCCTTTTTATAGGGGGTGGGTTAATTGTTTAATTGTCTTGGTAGCAATTTTAATCAATAAAAATTCCACCTGTCCTACCAGTTTCACAGGGAGAACTCCCCCACTTGTGCTGCTGGTTAGGACATAAGGGAAACGCAGGATTATAATCAGTGTACGGACCACATAATAAAATGATGTCATTCTAACCTCACAGTGAACGCCACATATAAATTCCACAAAATAATTAAAAAATTGCTTTTTTTTTATCTTTCCCCCTAAAAATAAAATAATAAAAGTTATTTAATACACAATATATACCCCAAAATGGTTCCTAAAAAACCTACAACTAATCCCGCAAATCCCACAGTGTGATTACAGGGGACTGTTCTATTCACTAGTAATCACGCTGCGCCACCGCTGCGCACTATAGTTTTGAAGAGGAATGTGGACCTTCAGCAATCAGATACTGATGACCGATCCTGAGGACAGGTCGTCAGTATGTACTGGCTGCACAACGTCACGAAGGAACTCGCCCTGCACCAGCGTCACAGCGTATCCACAATCTCCCCTTAAATACGGGGAATCCACTAATTCCGCTCTCATCAGGAATCCTTACAGATAAAGACACATTTCCATCACAAAGGGGTATTTTTGAAAACCCAATACTCATATTTTTACATTTTGGCTGTTTTTCATTTTGCTAGCGCTGTGCCATTGAACATGTAATATAAAATCTTTGGAAGCAGTCAGCACTGCACTGCTACTATAATCGTAGATTAGTAGAATTAGGATAGCACATCGGTGGAGAAAACGCCAGTATCACGCAAATTGGTGGTTAACAATCCGCTTCTCCAATTATTTTTTTTTTTAGACCATACATTTATTGCTTATACAGAAGCCAAATTGTACAAAATAGATGTATTATTTTCAAGCGATCAAGTTATTATTTTCCAAACAATAAAATACAAAAAGTACCTCCCTATCCCCAAAACCTCTACCCTCCCACCTCCCTTCCCTTTTTCCATGTGACCATATCCATTATCCTGAAGCCGCGTTCTATTACCGTATACACATCATTGAAATCATGGCGTACCTTCCTTCAACGTATATTTTCTTTGTCTCTAACCACCAAATCCCCTAATGATCATGCCATTCCATATATATGTCAATCTTTGGAACAGCAATCCAGTGCCAGTCAACCATACCCTCCATTGTTTTTCTAATTTCCCCTTTTAATATGAATACCGCTTTCCATAGAGTTGATGTGATTCACCATGCCCATCCATTCCTGCTCCGTTGGAGGAATTGGTTGTGTCCAGAGTTTAGCTATAGCTTTACGTGCAGTGTATAATAACTTGCATAGCTCATTTATGATCTACAGAAACTTACAGGTCTTCTACATGTCCAAGGTATTCAAAGTGGGGTCCTCGGTGTCATAACTTCATAGCTTGCGTCTATTTATTTATACACCGCACTCCAAAATTGCTCCAGTTTCGGGCAGGCCCACACTTCTCAAATTTAGTCCTAAAGGCCCTCTGGCAGTACATTGCAAATCTCAATACTTGCTTTATTAAAGTCTCACAATTCTTCTGACCTCATAATTCTATCTCTATCACCATGTTGTAAACTGAAGGTATACTTTTTTTTTCAGATGAAATGCTGTATGTGTCACAAATTGTCCTGTGGCTGCATAACTCTCGCATTCACCATGCTTTAACATTGCAGGTATGATGCTCATCATGCCACATTGGTCTATATTTGATTGTCTAGAGCACATTGTTCCAGATAGTGTCCCAGGTTTTCAGCAGTAATCTTTTGTCTTCCTTGTTGTTCCTCTGGGCAGTAGAGGTCTCCTCCTTGCACCCACCCTGCAGAGGGTCATGTGTGCCCCCTCTCTCTAATGGTCACACCCTGAACTATGGCCACAGCAGTAGTGAGAGCTTCCTGTAGTTTCTGGAATGAAGTTGTGGCTTCACAGAAATGTTTCTCAGCATCTTGTGTTCTGCAGATGATCTTTATAAACAGTGGTGGTCTCTTCTAGGCTACTCCTTTCTCGTGGTGAGAGCTTCCTGTAGATCCTGCGATGAAATTCTGGTTTCCTAGAAATATCTTCCAGCATCTTGTGTTCTCTGGATGATCTTCATGGACACTAGTGGTCTCCCCTAGGGTGCTACATATATAGATGTCGCTAATCGTAGTCTCCTTGTGGTGAGAGTTTCCTTTAGTTCCAAAGATGAAGTTCTGGCTTCCTCCAGATGTCTTCCAGCATTTCGTATTCTCTGTATGGTCTTCAAAGACAGTATAAATTCACAGTTGAAGCAGCGCAGGACAATGATAAACGCTACACAAGTAAAATGGGTTCACACCTCCAGGGAGACAGAATCACATCCTCACCAGTCCACAACAGGCATGAAAAAGGCAGCACTCCAGAAAAAATCAGGTTTTTATTCACCCAAGTGTCAGCTGCTCAATGCAGCAATTTTAAGCTTCTAGACAGTCATGGTCTCCTCTAGGCACATCCATGTAGATGTCAACATTGGTAGTCCCCTTCTGGAAGAGAGTTTCCTTTAGTTCCAGCTTCCTATAGATGTCTTCTAGCATCTTGTATTCTTTAGATGATCCTCATGGTGGTCTCCTCTAGGAACCTCCATGTAGATGTTACTTATGGTAGTCTCCTTGTGGACAGAGTTTCCTGTAGTTCTGGGATGAAGTTCTTGGCTTCCTACATCCTATATCTGTCTGGAAGGTTATCCAGTCTCATTGGCATCTAGAATGTTCTATGTAAAGCATCAAAGGTCAGGAGATTACCCCTGTATCACCGACAAAGAACATACCTAAAATAAGATGCTTAGTCCAAGCTACCACGGCACGGATTCTAGGGGTCGCTGCAGAGGTTTTTAAATTTCTGTTTCATTGAAGAGTGGAACTAGATCAGAAGTCTTCACTGTGAGGGGTGGGCTCGGCTGTGAGGCCCCCGTTCCTGTATTTGTAGACTGGTGGCAGCACAGGGACCCTCTGCCCATGTCCAACCACGGGCTCTTCTACCCAATACTGAAGATAATTCTCTTTTCTCTCTGTCATCTAGCAGCTAAAAAACCCACATATGGACTTCCTCAAAGTGAGAACCTATCTCAGCATTTCCAATGAAGGAAGGTTCATCCTCTGATTATTTGTCATTTACCCATTGTCACTCTCTCGACATGTTAGAAGAGGTGACCACTGCTCTTTAGAAGGTCTTAAAGAGCAGTGGTCACCTCTCCTAACATGTCGATTTTATTAACTATTTGCATCCTGTGTAATCACATGACTATGTTGTACCATTTGTTTATTATTCCTTCAAGAAAGTTTTGAATTAATTGCTAGTAGTTTGCTATGGTCTAGATGGACATTACCAGTGGGTGTATCTCCCCGCACAGTCTGACACTGACAGCACTGATAGTACAAAGTAGAACGGAACTGCAGCACTTTCAGGTCTTCAAGAAATCCTGTTTATTTACCAAAATGTGCGACGTTTTGACCTTACATGGTCTTTCTCAAGCTTGAGAAAGACCATGTAAGGTCGAAACGTCGCACATTTTGGTAAATAAACAGAGGATTTCTTGAAGACCTGGATGTGCTGCGGTTCCTTTCTACCTTTTACTTGACAGGGACTCAGGACTGGTACCAATCACCGCTGGCACCACCACCTAATAGGCTAAGGATATCGACCCGTAAGTGCTGCTACAACCTATACCTATGTTTAGCACTGATAGTACACTCACCTAAAGAATTATTAGTGCCACCATACTAATACGGTGTTGGACCCCCTTTTGCCTTCAGAACTGCCTTAATTCTACGTGGCATTGATTCCACAAGGTGCTGATCGCATTCTTTAGAAATGTTGGCCCATATTGATAGGATAGCATCTTGCAGTTGATGGAGATTTGAGGGATGCACATCCAGGGCACGAAGCTCCCGTTCCACCACATCCCAAAGATGCTCTATTGGGTTGAGATCTGGTGACTGTGGGGCCATTTTAGTACAGTGAACTCATTGTCATGTTCAAGAAACCAATGTGAAATGATTGGAGCTTTGTGACATGGTGCATTATCCTGCTGGAAGTAGCCATCAGAGGATGGATACATGTTCTCATTCTGTTTACGCCAAATTCGGACTCTACCATTTGAATGTCTCAACAGAAATAGAGGACTCATCAGACCAGGCAAACATTTTTCCAGTCTTCAACAGTCCATTTTTGGTGAGCTCGTGCAAATTGTAGCCTCTTTTCCCTATTTGTAGTGGAGATGAGTGGTACCCGGTGGGGTCTTCTGCTGTTGTAGCCCATCCGCCTCAAGGTTGTGCGTGTTTGTGGCTTCACAAATGCTTTGTGCAGACCTCGGTTGTAACGAGTGGTTATTTCAGTCATCGTTGCTCTTCTATCAGCTTGAATCAGTCGGCCCATTCTCCTCTGACCTCTCGCATCCACAAGGCATTTTCGCCCACAGGACGGCCGATACTGGATGTTTTTCCTTTTCACACCATTCTTTGTAAACCCTAGAAATGGTTGTGCTGTGAAATCCAGTAACTGAGCAGATTGTGAAATACTCAGACCGGCCCGTCTGGCACCAACAACCATGCCACGCTCAAAATGGCTTAAATCACCTTTCTTTCCCATTCTGACATTCAGTTTGGAGTTCAGGAGATTGTCTTGACCAGGAGCCCCCCCCCCCCCTAAATGCATCGAAGCAACTGCCATGTGATTGGCTGACTAGAGAATCGCATTAATGAGAAATAGAACAGGTGTCCCTAATAATTCTTTAGGTGAGTGTATAATTTCATACTGTGCAGGGTCACCCCCCCCTCCAAACTGGTAACACCATCTAGACCTCCATTGCTAACTTCTAGTAATTCATTCATAACGTCTAGCAAGAATAATAAAGGCAGGGAAAGTAGCCTCTGTGGTAGGCAGCTCCAATTGAAAGAAGGCAGCACAAAATACCGCCTACATTAATTATTGCTGAGCGCTCAGTTCTTTATGTACCTGGCATGGGGCGGCCCTCTGGGCATTGGCCCACCAGGAATTTCCCTGTAGGGTCTATGAATAAAGGAAGGGAACATCATAGAGTGATAAGAACAGATGCTCCAGAATGTTATGACATGGAGAATGGATGTAGAGGGGACAGGTCCTCCTTACAGGGAATTTTCAGGCTCATGATATTCATAACCCATCCATAGGATAGGTCAGCCACTGATGAGCTGTTGTCAGAAAGCTCTGTGCTATGTAGTGGTTGTCAGGGTACTGCAGCTGCCATTCACCTTGGCCTTTCACCCCTTTTTAAATACTGACGTCACATACCCTTAGGCTACTTTCACACTTGCGTTCGGGGTTCCGCTTGTGAGTTCCGTTTGAAGGCTCTCACAAGCGGCCACGAACGGATCGTACAGCCCCAACTGCATTCTGAGTGGATGCGGATCCGCTCAGAATGCATCAGTTTGGCATACGTTCCGCTCAGCAGGCGGACACCCGAACGCAGCTTGCAGCGTTTTGGTGTCCGCCTGGCCGTGCGGAGGCCAAACGGATCCGTCCTGACTTACAATGCAAGTCAATGTGGACGGATCCGTTTGAGTTGACACAATATGGTGCAATTGCAACGGATCCGTACCCCCATTGACTTTCAATGTAAAGTCAGAGTCCCTATTAATATACCATCAGAATCTGAGTTTTTCTCCAATCCAATGGTATATTTTAACTTGAAGCGTCCCATCACCCTCTGGAACGCCTCTATGTTAGAATATACCATCGGATTTGAGTTAGATCGTGAAAACTCAGATCCGACAGTATATTCTAACACAGAGGCGTTCCCATGGTGATGGGGACGCTTCAAGTTAGAATATACTAAAAGAACTGTGTACATGACTGCCCCCTGCTGCCTGCAGCACCCGATCTCTTACAGGGAGCCATGATACGCACAATTAACCCATCAGGTGCGCACTGAGGGGTTAATTGTGCGGATCACAGCCTCCTGTAAGAGATCGGGTGCTGCAGGCAGCAGGGGGCAGAGTCAGACCCCCCCCCCTCCCCCGTATTTAACTCATTGGTGGCCAGTGCGGCCCCCCCCCCCCCCTCCCCTGTATTAAACTCATTGGTGGCCAGTGCGGCCCCCCCTCCCTCCCCTGTATTTAACTCATTGGTGGCCCGTGCGGCCCCCCTCCTCCCCTGTATTTAACTCATTGGTGGCCAAGTGCGGGCCCCCCCTCCCTCCCCTGTATTAAACTCATTGGTGGCCAGTGCGGCCTCCCCTCTCCCCTAATTAAAATGACCGACCCCCCATCATTGGTTGCAGCGGAGAGTTCCGATCAGAGTCCCAGTTTAATCGCTGGGGCTCCGATCGGTTACCATGGCAGCCAAGAGCTACTGCAGTCCTGGCTGCCATGGTTACTTAGCAATTTTAGAAGCATTATACTTACCTGCGATGTCTGTGACCGGCCTGGGCGCTCCTCCTACTGGTAAGTGAAAGGTCTGTGCTATAAGCAATGCGCCGCACAGACCTTTCACTTACCGTAGGAGGAGCGCCCGGCCGGTCACAGACATCGCAGGTACGGTAAGTATAATGCTTCTAAAATTGCTAAGTAACCATGGCAGCCAGGACTGCAGTAGCAGTCTTGGCTGCCATGGTAACCGATCGGAGCCCAGCGATTAAACTGGGGACTCCGATCGGAACTCTCCACTGCCACCAATGATGGGGGGTCGGTCATTTTAATTAGGGGGGGGGTGGCGGCCGCACTGGCCTCCAATGAGTTAAATACAGGGGAGGGAGGGGGGGCCGGCAGGGGGCCAGTCATGTACACAGTTCTTTTAGTATATTTTAACTTGAAGCGTCCCCATCACCATGGGAACGCCTGTGTTAGAATATACTGTCGGATCTGAGTTTTCACGAAGTGAAAAATCAGATCTGAAAAAAAACAGTTATGCAGACGGATCCGTTCTGAACGGATGCAAGCGTTTGCATTATAGGAGCGGATCCGTCTGTGCAGACACCAGACGGATCCGCTCCGAACGCAAGTGTGAAAGTAGCCTTACTATTAGTCCTGTGAAACAGACACTGTCATTATAGAATCTACAAATATTAGATATAACGTCAGTTCCTGCTCAGCACCATCACAGGATAACATTACTTCCTGCTCAGCACCATCACAGGATGACGCTACATAACGTCCCTTCCTGCTCAGCACCATCACAGGATGATGCTACATAACATCACTTACTGTTCAGCACCATCACAGGATGATGCTACATAACATCACTACTGTTCAGCACCATCACATGATGACACTACGTAACGTCCCTTCCTGCTCAGCACCATCACAGGATAACATTACTTCCTGCTCAGCACCATCACAGGATGACGCTACATAACGTCCCTTCCTGCTCAGCACCATCACAGGATGATGCTACATAACATCACTTACTGTTCAGCACCATCACAGGATGATGCTACATAACATCACTTACTGTTCAGCACCATCACATGATGACACTACGTAACGTCCCTTCCTGCTCAGCACCATCACAGGATAACATTACTTCCTGCTCAGCACCATCACAGGATGACGCTACATAACGTCCCTTCCTGCTCAGCACCATCACAGGATGATGCTACATAACATCACTTACTGTTCAGCACCATCACAGGATGATGCTACATAACATCACTTACTGTTCAGCACCATTACAGGATGATGCTACATAACATCACTTACTGTTCAGCACCATCACATGATGACACTACGTAACGTCCCTTCCTGCTCAGCACCATCACAGGATAACATTACTTCCTGCTCAGCACCATCACAGGATGACGCTACATAACGTCCCTTCCTGCTCAGCACCATCACAGGATGATGCTACATAACATCACTTACTGTTCAGCACCATTACAGGATGATGCTACATAACATCACTTACTGTTCAGCACCATTACAGGATGATGCTACATAACATCACTTACTGTTCAGCACCATCACATGATGATGCTACATAACATCACTTACTGTTCAGCACCATCACAGGATGATGCTACATAACATCACTTACTGTTCAGCACCATCACAGGATGATGCTACATAACATCACTTACTGTTCAGCACCATTACAGGATGATGCTACATAACATCACTTACTGTTCAGCACCATCACATGATGACACTACGTAACGTCCCTTCCTGCTCAGCACCGTCACAGGATGCCGCCTATGGGGAACATGAATACTACTATGGACACGATTACTTCTGAAGTACAGTAGGGACATTATTACTATAGGGGGCACTGTTAACACTAAGTGCACTCTGCCAGCGAATTATTACTATTGGTTGGACTTTGGGAGCACTATTACAATGGGGGCACTCTGGCCCAGTATCAGCTTAGAGCAATTATTTTTTGGGGGACATTATATTTACACTATTAGTGTCAGGGACACTATTTGCTGGGCGCAGTTATTTTTTAGGGCATTGTGTTCCAATAATTATTGAAGGGGCACTATCTGCACCATCACAGGATGCCGCCCCTTGCTCAGCACCGTCACAGGATGACGCCTCCTGCTCAGCACCGTCACAGGATGACGCCTCCTGCTCAGCACCGTCACAGGATGACGCCTCCTGCTCAGCACCGTCACAGGATGACGCCTCCTGCTCAGCACCGTCACAGGATGACGCCTCCTGCTCAGCACCGTCACAGGATGCAGCCACCTGCTCAGCACCGTCACAGGATGCAGCCACCTGCTCAGCACCGTCACAGGATGACGCCTCCTGCTCAGCACCGTCACAGGATGCCGCCTCCTTCTCAGCACCGTCACAGGAAGACGCCTCCTGCTCAGCACAGTCATAGGATGACGCCTCCTGCTCAGCACCGTCACAGGATGACGCCTCCTGCTCAGCACCGTCACAGGATGACGCCTCCTGCTCAGCACCGTCACAGGATGACGCCTCCTGCTCAGCACCGTCACAGGATGACGCCTCCTGCTCAGCACCGTCACAGGATGACGCCTCCTGCTCAGCACCGTCACAGGATGACGCCTCCTGCTCAGCACCGTCACAGGATGACGCCTCCTGCTCAGCACCGTCACAGGATGACGCCTCCTTCTCAGCACCGTCACAGGATGACGCCTCCTTCTCAGCACCGTCACAGGATGCAGCCACCTGCTCAGCACCGTCACAGGATGACGCCTCCTGCTCAGCACCGTCACAGGATGCCGCCTCCTTCCCAGCACCGTCACAGGAAGACGCCTCCTGCTCAGCACTGTCACAGGATGACGCCTCCTGCTCAGCACCGTCACAGGATGCAGCCACCTGCTCAGCACCGTCACAGAATGACGCCTCCTGCTCAGCACCGTCACAGGATGCCGCCTCCTTCTCAGCACCGTCACAGGAAGACGCCTCCTGCTCAGCACAGTCATAGGATGACGCCTCCTGCTCAGCACCGTCACAGGATGAAGCCTCCTGCTCAGCACCGTCACAGGATGACGCCTCCTGCTCAGCACCGTCACAGGATGACGCCTCCTGCTCAGCACCGTCACAGGATGACGCCTCCTGCTCAGCACCGTCACAGGATGACGCCTCCTTCTCAGCACCGTCACAGGATGCAGCCACCTGCTCAGCACCGTCACAGGATGACGCCTCCTGCTCAGCACCGTCACAGGATGCCGCCTCCTTCTCAGCACCGTCACAGGAAGACGCCTCCTGCTCAGCACCGTCACAGGATGCAGCCACCTGCTCAGCACCGTCACAGGATGACGCCTCCTGCTCAGCACCGTCACAGGATGACGCCTCCTGCTCAGCACCGTCACAGGATGCCACCCCCTGCTCAACACCGTCACAGGATGCCGCCTCCTGCTCAGCCCCGTCACAGGATTCCGCCCCCTGCTCAGCACCGTCACAGGATGCAGCCACCTGCTCAGCACCGTCACAGGATTCCGCCCCCTGCTCAGCACCGTCACAGGATGCAGCCACCGTCTTGGGATGACCCTTCCTCCTCAGCACCGTCACGGGATGACACTTGATGATTGACTTGTTAGGTTCCTTCCCCTTCTGTGCTACCGGCATTTAACTCCAGTGAAGTGACTTGTTCTAAAACAGGTGAAATTAGGGAGACTTTTTGTTTTTAATATTTGCACACCAAGTTATATACTGAATCTGATAAAGGGCGACTCTGACCTATATCACCACCTGCTCCTGTAGTGGATACACCCACAGCTATTGTCCACACGACTGGCGGGGGCGATATTCTAAACCCCCATACTTACTGATGAGAATGACCAGCTTATGTGTATGCAAACCCCCCCTTCCCCAACAGATGAGGTTGGGGGAAGAACTAGATCAGACCCAATCCTATGAGTTTCTTCCAGCAGCTTCTCTCCAGACTGAAATCACATGATGGGAAAGGCTACTGAATGACTCTGCAACAGCTGTAGGCGGGGGCAGTACACACACATGGCTGTAGGCGGGGGCAGCACAGGGCCACATGGCGCTCAGATATCGCTCTAGGTGGGGGCAGCACATGCCCACATGGCGTCATATCGCTCTAGGTGGGGACAGCTCAGGCCCACGTGGCGCTCAGATATCGCTTTAGGCAAGGGGGTAGCTCAGGCCCACATGGCGCTTGGACATGGCTCTAGGCGGGGGCAGCACAGGAACACATATCGCTCTAGGTGGGGGCAGCTCAGGCCCACATAGTGCTCATATCGCTCTAGCCGGGGTCAGCACAGGCCCATGTGGTGCTCAGATGTCGCTCTAGGCGGGGTCAGCTCAGGCCCACATAAAGCTCAGATGTCGCTCTAGGCGGGGGCAGCTCAGGCCCATGTGGTGCTCATATCGCTCTAGGCGGGGGCAGCACAGGCCCATGTGGTGCTCATATCGCTCTAGGAAGGGTCAGCTCAGGCCCACATAGTGCTCATATCGCTCTAGGCGGGGGCAGCTCAGGCCCACATAGTGCTCAGATGTCGCTCTAGGCGGGGTCAGCTCAGGCCCATGTGGTGCTCATATCGCTCTAGGCGGGGTCAGCACAGGCCCACATAGTGCTCAGATGTCGCTCTAGGCGGGGGAAGCTCAGGCCCATGTGGTGCTCATATCGCTCTAGGCGGGGGCAGCACAGGCCCACATAGTGCTCAGATGTCGCTCTAGGCGGGGGAAGCTCAGGCCCATGTGGTGCTCATATCGCTCTAGGCGGGGGCTGTGGTGCTCATATCGCTCTATCTAGGCGGGGTCAGCTTAGGCCCATGTGGTGCTCATATCGCTCTAGGCGGGGGCAGCTCAGGCCCACATAGTACTCATATCGCTCTAGGCGGGGTTAGCACAGGCCCACATAGTACTCATATCGCTCTAGGCGGGGTCAGCTCAGGCCCACATAGTGCTCATATCGCTCTAGGCGGGGGCAGCTCAGGCCCATGTGGTGCTCATATCGCTCTAGGCGGGGTCAGCACAGGCCCATGTGGTGCTCATATCGCTCTAGGCGGGGTCAGCTCAGGCCCACATAATGCTCATATCGCTCTAGGCGGGGGCAGCTCAGGCCCATGTGGTGCTCATATCGCTCTAGGCGGGGCAGCTCAGGCCCATGTGGTGCTCATATCGCTCTAGGCGGGGGCAGCTCAGGGCCACGTGGCGCTTGGACAATGGTGAGCAGCCTCAGAGAGGCCGAGGGAGTGCGCCAAGGATTAAAGTCATCAAATGATGGTGTCCATGAGATCATCCCTTGTAATCAGCCATTAGAAGAAATGATTCCATTTTTAATTTGTTTTCATATCACCATCTGGTCATTTAATTGAGATCTATTTTATGTAAATTAGGGAGACGGGGGAGGGGTTTGTGAAGTAGGTCACCAGGCTGGTGCCCACCCCATCTGCTTCATGCCCCTGACACAATCAGCCATAACATTAAAACAGGTGATGGTAAGAACATAGACTATGGACTGGGTATGTCTGGCACCAAGTGAAGCAGGAAAAGTGGTGCTGGGTCAGAGCACCTCCAAAATGGTCACCCTTGTGGGGTGTTCTTGTTATGCAGTGGCTTGTACCTACCAGAAATGGTCCAAGAAAGACAAAGAAGTGAAACAGAAATGGGGTCCTGGGCACCCATGGTTCATGGATGGGTGGTGGGTGAAGGCCAGATCATCTGGTCCTATTAGAAGGCAAATTGCTGACAACATTACTGCTAGTGGCGAGAGAAAGGTGTCAGAAGTTATGGCAGATCGCTGTACATGCGGTAACCTCTGCTGACAGCCCCTACCCACTGCGGGCAGAGCACTGAAAGAAGGAGTGACCACCTACCTAAACATTGTCCACCGCGTCCATGCCTCGACCAGTCAGAAGGGTTTTAATGTTATGGCTGATTGGTGCCAGTCTCTACCTGTCATCCACACGCATTAACTCGAGACACCCCCTGCTGAAATAACAGAGGCCGCCATGTTTCTGGATGGTGAAGAGCGGGGCAGGAGATGCCAAGCTCGGATCCGTCATTATCTAGATGCAGATTTAGGACTGGCTGCAGATTAGAAGATTGATGGAGATTAAAGGCAACAGATGCTGGGGGAGGGGTGGTGAGAAGCCCCCAGAGTTTACACCGAGCAGCTCAGATCTGAGAGGTGATTAACATAGAATTCAATTAAGAGAAGAAGCCTGAGCTGCCCACGGCCCGCGCCCCCCTACGCAGGTCAACCCTACCAAGCAGAATAAAAACACAAGGGCAAAGAAGGTTCACATTCAGTCTTCTAACAGAAGCTCCAGAGAACATGGAGGAACCGTCCATCAGGACCTCAGGAGCAGCATGGAGGCATCCTACTTCTTGGGTCTTTCCAGGATGTTGAGGAACTTTCCGCGGGTCATTTCTCTCGCTGCAAGAGAAGAGAAGATGGATGACTGGTGGAGTAGATGCCAGTGGAGGACGCCATCATCGTCTGGAGGACGTGGCTCAGCACCTTCTCATCTGTCAGCTATGGCTCCCAGCAGAGTCTGCTCAATACACGGCCGGCGCTGACTGTCTCTAATCCCACTCATTTCACAGTCAATAGCGACCGTGGCAGCTGAAAGATTGGGTAGGGGGCTTCTTTTGTCCCCTGATTGGTCACTGTGGAGCAGGCGATCTAGTGATGACTCCCAGACAAAGAAAGCCAGGGACGGTCAACCTTCGCCCCTCCAGCTGTTGCAAAACTACAACTCCCAGCATGCCTTAAAAGCTGTAGGCTGTCCAAGCATACTGGGAGTTGTAGTTCTGCAACAGCTGGAGGGCCACAGGTTGAGCATCCCTGCAGTAAGTAATCGTGGGGGTGGCCAGTCTAATTTGTCCACGTGCTCCATCCGAGCATTTATAACTGTATACCCTCACTCTCCGTGTCCATGACCTGCAAGATGGTGGAGACCACTAGGTGTCGCTGAATGCCCCTGTGCATAATAGAAGGTAGAGAGAGACAGGGACCCCAGCATCCTGCAGGCCAAGGAGGGTGACGGGGGGCACCGCGTGGCACTGGCGGTATACACTTCTAAGGAGCATACATGACCATAAAAGCCATTTGGACAAATTACAGTCAAAACTGCCCCCTAAGAGGCTTCACCGTCCAGAAAACACATTTTACATTACAGCACAAATATAGCATTTAACATAAAATAAGCGCGCCGGGGATCGCTGCTCCCAACAACGTCATTTAGGCTGTGCGTATGCTGAGGGCCCCTCCAGTCATTTTCTACGAGTTCTCCCACAAAAAACGGGCACATGCTTGGACCCCCATTCCACCCACTCAGTCACCCTGATCCTGTGGGAAAGGTGGCACAAAAACAAAGTGCTATAAACGTGGAATCACTAGAATGGGGCAGGGAGTTAAAAATACAACCTGTCCCCCAAAATCTGTGAGACACTAGATCCATCAGGTGAGTGGCGGTATGCAGCCCCAGGAGGAGATGCAGCGAGGACTCGCCCCTTCCTCGCGGCAGGATGCTTAGTGATGCTGAGCGCGCTTTTAATTTGCAAGACGTCAAAGAGGAAGGTAATTTATAGCAACATCTGTTCATTCACAGCGGCTGCTCCCGAAATCCCAGCAGACAGCGGGGGCGGCAACGTGCCCCCCCCCCTCCCGACTGGCAGTGGGGAGACCCATCAGCCCCCAGCCCACTGGTAATACGCGCTGGACAGACTGACGGCCGGGTAACACTCGCGCCAGACAGAGGGCCGGGTAACACACGCGCCGGACAGACAGAGGGCCGGGTAACACTCGCGCCGGACAGACAGAGGGCCGGGTAACACTCGCGCCGGACAGACAGAGGGCCGGGTAACACTCGCGCCGGACAGACAGAGGGCCGGGTAACACTCGCGCCGGACAGACAGAGGGCCGGGTAACACTCGCGCCGGACAGACAGAGGGCCGGGTAACACTCGCGCCGGACAGACAGAGGGCCGGGTAACACTCGCGCCGGACAGACAGAGGGCCGGGTAACACTCGCGCCGGACAGACAGAGGGCCGGGTAACACTCGCGCCGGACAGACAGAGGGCCGGGTAACACTCGCGCCGGACAGACAGAGGGCCGGGTAACACTCGCGCCGGACAGACAGAGGGCCGGGTGACACTCGCGCCGGACAGACAGAGGGCCGGGTAACACTCGCGCCGGACAGACAGAGGGCCGGGTAACACTCGCTCCCTGGCTGCAGCCGCCCACCAGAGATGCCCTGGTAATCCGTACACACGCACAGGTAACACATATACCGGACACGTGCAGTGTGGGGAGTGACGGACAGATGCTGCTTGTAGTCCGGGGATGATGGGAATAGTAATGAGGATGCTGGTGGCTTCACCTTCAGACATGACGCTAATTGCATTTAGATGGATTCATTTCCCACAGTCCTGATCATGGCCCAAGGAGGCCGGCACTGACCGCTCCCGTCGGCGGGGGATGGGGGCCCGGCCTTGACCCTGCAGAGGAGCTGATGAGACCCATTAGCTGGTTAAGTGCCTGTTCTATGGTCGCTCCCCCCTGAATCTTTACTGCATGGATTTGGCATCCATCTTCCGTGAAGACCCCCCCGTCATCCATCCGGCATCATGTTTGTGCTCAAAATTCAATTACCTCCTTATTGATAGTTGAGCGAGATGTTAAAGCTGCAGACAGGAGGATGTGATTTCCCTGGGGGGCGAGCCCCTCTCTATTTCACTGCTCCGCGTCCCCCCGGGTGAATTCCTGAGGCGTCCATATTAATAGGTAATCAGTCACAAGTCATTTATTAGACAGCCGCCCGCCGCCCAGTAACGCTTCATTTACTTATGGAAATGTTTGTGGAACGAGGCCACGGCCCCAATAAAGGACAGGATCCCCCGCTAACAGCCTCCACAATGTCTCATCCAGGGGGCGCCACTTGTTGTCACAGTACATCACAAGTCGTCCCTGGGGGGCAACACAGCTGAGGCCGCCACGTGCCAGAAGCCCCCCCAGCCCAGACCCCTGGCCCTCATTTCCCATTTACCATGCACAAGACAGCTGGACGGCCCCCCAGAGACCCCATGTAATCACCGCAGGCAGCAGGTGAGGCCACAAGACCCCCGAGCACCAGCAGCCCCCTCATCAGCAAGTCAATGACACCCAGCCGCTGCCTGCACACGGTCCTGACACCCAGCCGCTGCCTAATCGCTGTGCACACCATAGTCCTGACACCCAGCCGCTGCCTGCACACGGTCCTGACACCCAGCCGCCGCCTGCACACGATCCTGACACCCAGCCGCTGCATAATCGCTGTGCACACCATAGTCCTGACACCCAGCCGCTGCCTGCACATAGTCCTGACACCCAGCCGCTGCCTGCACACGGTCCTGACACCCAGCCGCTGCCTAATCGCTGTGCACACCATAGTCCTGACACCCAGCCGCTGCCTGCACACGATCCTGACACCCAGCCGCTGCCTGCACACGGTCCTGACACCCAGCCGCTGCCTGCACACGGTCCTGACACCCAGCCGCTGCCTGCACACGGTCCTGACACCCAGCCGCTGCCTGCACACGGTCCTGACACCCAGCCGCTGCCTGCACACGGTCCTGACACCCAGCCGCTGCCTGCACACGGTCCTGACACCCAGCCGCTGCCTGCACACGGTCCTGACACCCAGCCGCTGCCTGCACACGGTCCTGACACCCAGCCGCTGCCTGCACACGGTCCTGACACCCAGCCGCTGCCTGCACACGGTCCTGACACCCAGCCGCTGCCTGCACACGGTCCTGACACCCAGCCGCTGCCTGCACACGGTCCTGACACCCAGCCGCTGCATAATCGCTGTGCACACCATAGTCCTGACACCCAGCCGCTGCCTGCACACGATCCTGACACCCAGCCGCTGCCTGCACACCATAGTCCTGACACCCAGCCGCTGCCTGCACACGATCCTGACACCCAGCCGCTGCCTGCACACGGTCCTGACACCCAGCCGCTGCCTGCACACGGTCCTGACACCCAGCCGCTGCCTGCACACGGTCCTGACACCCAGCCGCTGCCTGCACACGGTCCTGACACCCAGCCGCTGCCTGCACACGGTCCTGACACCCAGCCGCTGCCTGCACACGGTCCTGACACCCAGCCGCTGCCTGCACACGGTCCTGACACCCAGCCGCTGCCTGCACACGGTCCTGACACCCAGCCGCTGCCTGCACACGGTCCTGACACCCAGCCGCTGCCTGCACACGGTCCTGACACCCAGCCGCTGCCTGCACACGATCCTGACACCCAGCCGCGGCCTGCACACGATCCTGACACCCAGCCGCGGCCTGCACACGATCCTGACACCCAGCCGCTGCATAATCGCTGTGCACACCATAGTCCTGACACCCAGCCGCCGCCTGCACACGATCCTGACACCCAGCCCTGACACCCAGCCGCTGCCTGCACACAGTCCTGACACCCAGCTGCGGCTTGCACACAGTCCTGACACCCAGCCGCTGCCTGCACACAGTCCTGACACCCAGCCGCTGCCTGCACACAGTCCTGACACCCAGCCGCTGCCTGCACACAGTCCTGACACCCAGACGCTGCATAATCGCTGTGCACACCATAGTCCTGACACCCAGCCGCTGCCTACACACAGTCCTGACACCCAGCTGCGGCCTGTACACGATCCTGACACCCGGCCGCTGCCTGCACACGGTCCTGACACCCAGCCGCTGCCTGCACACGGTCCTGACACCCAGCCGCTGCCTGCACACGGTCCTGACACCCAGCCGCTGCATAATCGCTGTGCACACCATAGTCCTGACACCCAGCCGCTGCCTGCACACAGTCCTGACACCCAGCTGCGGCCTGCACACAGTCCTGACACCCAGCCGCCGCCTGCACACGGTCCTGACACCCAGCCGCCGCCTGCACACGGTCCTGACACCCAGCCGCCGCCTGCACACGGTCCTGACACCCAGCCGCCGCCTGCACACGGTCCTGACACCCAGCCGCTGCCTGCACACGGTCCTGACACCCAGCCGCTGCCTGCACACAGTCCTGACACCCATGGTTATCGGAGCGGCTCTATAATCCCTCTGCAGGTAGACTGAGGAGCTGACCGCTGATCAGTTTCGGGGTTCAGCGTTGTCGGGAGCCCGCTGACAGGAGCACAATTGCCTCCGCACTCACATTTTATAGGCAGCAGTTTCATCTCTGCTGTAAATCCCGGTTCACGAGGCAAAACTCCGCAGCGCAGAATGAAACGGCAGATGATGAAAAAAGTTCCGGAAATTTACAACGTGTCAGAAACCTCAGAGAGCTGGGTGAGATTAAAGAAGTGCTGGGGTGTAAATCACAGCGGACAATAAGAGGTGCAGGGGAGGAGGAAATGCAGACAACACAGAAGCCTCAGGATGCAAGGCATCCACTAGGGGTAGTAGTCCTACAAGGTACTCCGACTACAAAGATAAATCCGGGATTTCCTCAGCAGCATTGCCCCCCCCCCCCCCCCCCCCAGAATGAGCGCACCATAAATAAAGGCAATAGTGACAACATTAAATACAGTCACTGCGAAAAACGTATAAAGCAGAGTCGCTACTAAAAAGTGACCATGGTGATCAGCATGAGGACTAAGTGCACGTCACAAAAAGGGGTCAGGGGTTCAGGGCCCAATGGTGAGGGGGCGCATGGTGCAATACCATCCTCCACGCTCAGTGGTGAGGGGGCGCACCGCACAATACCATCCTCCGCTCAGTGGTGAGGGGGCGCACGGTGCAATACCATCCTCCACGCTCAGTGGTGAGGGGGCGCATGGTGCAATACCATCCTCCACGTTCAGTGGTGAGGGGGCGCACGGTGCAATACCATCCTCCACGCTCAGTGGTGAGGGGGCGCATGGTGCAATACCATCCTCCACGCTCAGTGGTGAGGGGGCGCACCGCACAATACCATCCTCCGCTCAGTGGTGAGGGGGCGCACGGTGCAATACCATCCTCCGCGCTGAGTGGTGAGGGGGCGCACCGCACAATACCATCCTCCGCTCAGTGGTGAGGGGGCGCACGGTGCAATACCATCCTCCACGCTCAGTGGTGAGGGGGCGCACCGCACAATACCATCCTCCGCTCAGTGGTGAGGGGGCGCACGGTGCAATACCATCCTCCACGCTCAGTGGTGAGGGGGCGCACCGCACAATACCATCCTCCGCTCAGTGGTGAGGGGGCGCACGGTGCAATACCATCCTCCCCGCTCAGTGGTGAGGGGGCGCACCGCACAATACCATCCTCCGCTCAGTGGTGAGGGGGCGCACGGTGCAATACCATCCTCCACGCTCAGTGGTGAGGGGGCGCACCGCACAATACCATCCTCCGCTCAGTGGTGAGGGGGCGCACGGTGCAATACCATCCTCCGCGCTCAGTGGTGAGGGGGCGCACCGCACAATACCATCCTCCGCTCAGTGGTGAGGGGGCGCACAGTGCAATACCATCCTCCACGCTCAGTGGTGAGGGGGCGCACGGTGCAATACCATCCTCCACGCTCAGTGGTGAGGGGGCGCACGGTGCAATACCATCCTCCGCACTCAGTGGTGAGGGGGCGCATGGTGCAATACCATCCTCCGCGCTCAGTGGTGAGGGGGCGCATGGTGCAATACCATCCTCCGCGCTCAGTGGTGAGGGGGCGCACCGCACAATACCATCCTCCGCTCAGTGGTGAGGGGGCGCACCGCACAATACCATCCTCCGCTCAGTGGTGAGGGGGCGCACGGTGCAATACCATCCTCCACGCTCAGTGGTGAGGGGGCGCATGGTGCAATACCATCCTCCGCTCAGTGGTGAGGGGGCGCACGGTGCAATACCATCCTCCGCGCTCAGTGGTGAGGGGGCGCATGCACAATACCATCCTCCGCGCTCAGTGGTGAGGGGGCGCATGGTGCAATACCATCCTCCACGCTCAGTGGTGAGGGGGCGCATGGTGCAATACCATCCTCCGCTCAGTGGTGAGGGGGCGCACGGTGCAATACCATCCTCCGCGCTCAGTGGTGAGGGGCGCACCGCACAATACCATCCTCCGCTCAGTGGTGAGGGGGCGCATGGTGCAATACCATCCTCCGCGCTCAGTGGTGAGGGGGCACACCGCACAATACCATCCTCCGCTCAGTGGTGAGGGGGGGTGCACGGCACAATACCATCCTCCGCTCAGTGGTGAGGGGGCGCACCGCACAATACCATCCTCCGCTCAGTGGTGAGGGGGCGCACGGTGCAATACCATCCTCCACGCTCAGTGGTGAGGGGGCACACCGCACAATACCATCCTCCGCTCCGTGGTGAGGGGGCGCATGGCGCAATACCATCCTCCACGCTCAGTGGTGAGGGGGCGCACCGCACAATACCATCCTCCGCTCAGTGGTGAGGGGGCGCACGGTGCAATACCATCCTCCGCGCTCAGTGGTGAGGGGGCGCACCGCACAATACCATCCCCCACGCTCAGTGGTGAGGGGGCGCATGGCGCAATACCATCCTCCACGCTCAGTGGTGAGGGGGCGCACCGCACAATACCATCCTCCGCTCAGTGGTGAGGGGGCGCACGGTGCAATACCATCCTCCGCGCTCAGTGGTGAGGGGGTGCACCGCACAATACCATCCTCCGCTCAGTGGTGAGGGGGTGCACCGCACAATACCATCCTCCGCTCAGTGGTGAGGGGGCGCATGGCGCAATACCATCCTCCGCTCAGTGGTGAGGGGGCGCACGGCACAATACCATCCTTCGCGCTCAGTGGTGAGGGGGCGCACCGCACAATACCATCCTCCGCTCAGTGGTGAGGGGGCGCACGGTGCAATACCATCCTCCGCGCTCAGTGGTGAGGGGGTGCACCGCACAATACCATCCTCCGCTCAGTGGTGAGGGGGCGCACGGCACAATACCATCCTCCACGCTCAGTGGTGAGGGGGCGCATGGCGCAATACCATCCTCCACGCTCAGTGGTGAGGGGGCGCACCGCACAATACCATCCTCCACGCTCAGTGGTGAGGGGGCGCACCGCACAATACCATCCTCCGCTCAGTGGTGAGGGGGCGCACGGTGCAATACCATCCTCCGCGCTCAGTGGTGAGGGGGCACCGCACAATACCATCCTCCGCTCTCAGTGGTGAGGGGGCGCACGGTGCAATACCATCCTCCGCGCTCAGTGGTGAGGGGGCACACGGCACAATACCATCCTTCGCGCTCAGTGGTGAGGGGGCGCACGGTGCAATACCATCCTCCGCGCTCAGTGGTGAGGGGGCGCACCGCACAATACCATCCTCCGCTCAGTGGTGAGGGGGCGCACGGTGCAATACCATCCTCCGCGCTCAGTGGTGAGGGGGCGCATGGCGCAATACCATCCTCCGCGCTCAGTGGTGAGGGGGCGCATGGCACAATACCATCCTCCGCGCTCAGTGGTGAGGGGGTGCACGGCACAATACCATCCTCTGCGCTCAGTGGTGAGGGGGTGCACCGCACAATACCATCCTCCGCTCAGTGGTGAGAGGGTGCACGGCACAATACCATCCTCCGCTCAGTGGTGAGGGGGCGCACAGCACAATACCATCCTCCGCGCTCAGTGGTGAGGGGGCGCATGGTGCAATACCATCCTCCACGCTCAGTGGTGAGGGGGCGCACGGCACAATACCATCCTGCACTCAGTGGTGAGGGGGCGCATCGCACAATACCATCCTCCGCTCAGTGGTGAGGGGGCGCACGGCACAATACCATCCTCCGCGCTCAGTGGTGAGGGGGCACACGGCACAATACCATCCTCCGCGCTCAGTGGTGAGGGGGTGCACCGCACAATACCATCCTCCGCGCTCAGTGGTGAGGGGGTGCACCGCACAATACCATCCTCCGCTCAGTGGTGAGGGGGCACACGGCACAATACCATCCTCCGCTCAGTGGTGAGGGGGGGTGCACGGCACAATACCATCCTCCGCTCAGTGGTGAGGGGGCGCACCGCACAATACCATCCTCCGCGCTCAGTGGTGAGGGGGTGCACCGCACAATACCATCCTCCGCTCAGTGGTGAGGGGGTGCACCGCACAATACCATCCTGCACTCAGTGGTGAGGGGGTGCACCGCACAATACCATCCTCCGCTCAGTGGTGAGGGGGTGCACCGCACAATACCATCCTGCACTCAGTGGTGAGGGGGCGCACCGCACAATACCATCCTGCACTCAGTGGTGAGGGGGTGCACCGCACAATACCATCCTGCACTCAGTGGTGAGGGGGTGCACCGCACAATACCATCCTCCGCTCAGTGGTGAGGGGGTGCACCGCACAATACCATCCTGCACTCAGTGGTGAGGGGGTGCACCGCACAATACCATCCTCCGCTCAGTGGTGAGGGGGCGCACCGCACAATACCATCCTGCACTCAGTGGTGAGGGGGTGCACCGCACAATACCATCCGCATTCTCACACACAGTAAACGTTCTGCAGTACACTGCGTGCAGAATTATTAGGCAAATGAGTATTTTGACCACATCATCCTCTTTATGCATGTTGTCTTACTCCAAGCTGTATAGGCTCGAAAGCCTACTACCAATTAAGCATATTAGGTGATGTGCATCTCTGTAATGAGAAGGGGTGTGGTCTAATGACATCAACACCCTATATCAGGTGTGCATAATTATTAGGAAACTTCCTTTCCTTTGGCAAAATGGGTCAAAAGAAGGACTTGACAGGCTCAGAAAAGTCAAAAATAGTGAGATATCTTGCAGAGGGATGCAGCACTCTTAAAATTGCAAAGCTTCTGAAGCGTGATCATCGAACAATCAAGCGTTTCATTCAAAATAGTCAACAGGGTCGCAAGAAGCGTGTGGAAAAACCAAGGCGCAAAATAACTGCCCATGAACTGAGAAAAGTCAAGCGTGCAGCTGCCAAGATGCCACTTGCCACCAGTTTGGCCATATTTCAGAGCTGCAACATCACTGGAGTGCCCAAAAGCACAAGGTGTGCAATACTCAGAGACATGGCCAAGGTAAGAAAGGCTGAAAGACGACCACCACTGAACAAGACACACAAGCTGAAACGTCAAGACTGGGCCAAGAAATATCTCAAGACTGATTTTTCTAAGGTTTTATGGACTGATGAAATGAGAGTGAGTCTTGATGGGCCAGATGGATGGGTCCGTGGCTGGATTGGTAAAGGGCAGAGAGCTCCAGTCCGACTCAGATGCCAGCAAGGTGGAGGTGGAGTACTGGTTTGGGCTGGTATCATCAAGGATGAGCTTGTGGCGCCTTTTCGGGTTGAGGATGGAGTCAAGCTCAACTCCCAGTCCTACTGCCAGTTTCTGGAAGACACCTTCTTCAAGCAGTGGTACAGGAAGAAGTCTGCATCCTTCAAGAAAAACATGATTTTCATGCAGGACAATGCTCCATCACACGCGTCCAAGTACTCCACAGCGTGGCTGGCAAGAAAGGGTATAAAAGAAGAAAATCTAATGACATGGCCTCCTTGTTCACCTGATCTGAACCCCATTGAGAACCTGTGGTCCATCATCAAATGTGAGATTTACAAGGAGGGAAAACAGTACACCTCTCTGAACAGTGTCTGGGAGGCTGTGGTTGCTGCTGCATGCAATGTTGATGGTGAACAGATCAAAACACTGACAGAATCCATGGATGGCAGGCTTTTGAGTGTCCTTGCAAAGAAAGGTGGCTATATTGGTCACTGATTTGTTTTTGTTTTGTTTTTGAATGTCAGAAATGTATATTTGTGAATGTTGAGATGTTATATTGGTTTCACTGGTAAAAATAAATAATTGAAATGGGTATATATTTGTTTTTTGTTAAGTTGCCTAATAATTATGCACAGTAATAGTCACCTGCACACACAGATATCCCCCTAAAATAGCTAAAACTAAAAACAAACTAAAAACTACTTCCAAAAATATTCAGCTTTGATATTAATGAGTTTTTTGGGTTCATTGAGAACATGGTTGTTGTTCAATAATAAAATTAATCCTCAAAAATACAACTTGCCTAATAATTCTGCACTCCCTGTATTAACAGCCGACACATCAGACTGCCCCCATGTGGTCACAGACAAAACTGCATCATATCCTCAATTATTAATATGGGTTCACAAAATAAAATTGCATCTCATGTAAAAATAATGGTCGGCATCTTTGAGAACACAGGAGAAGGGATCAAATGCAAGGAGGCAGTGCGAAAGAGCCGGGACACTGCACTCCTCCAGTCACAGCCAGAGCTGCAGTCTTTCCAGAGACTCGGCGCTGTAGAGAGGTAGCAGCAGGTGGGTTCATCCAGTGACTTACATTCCTCTAGGCCCAGCTGATAGGCCAGGTTCTGCAGCCCCCGCACCTTCTCCATCAGGTTGGCAATGGTGAGACTCCCCAACTCTGCAAACAAAGAGTCTCATCAGTCAGGAGTGAACCTCCAGGACCCCAGAGGTGACATGGAGACAGCGGGACGCCGTACCTTTCAGCATGTCCATGTCGTCGTGCTCCAGCTCAGCCATCCACTTGGGAGGAGAAGCAGCAATTGGCTGTAAAGACAAAAGCGACACCAAAGTAAGTTGAAGGAAGATGGGGCGCAGGAGGGCCCTCCCAGCAGTTTTGGGGTCCGTGGTTACCTACTGCCAGCCGTTCGCTGGTCTCCACGCAGCCTCCTTACATGCCACCCACGGATGCGCTCTCCTCACACGCCACCCACCGATGCGCTCTCCTCACACGCCACCCACCGATGCGCTCTCCTCACACGCCACCCACCGATGCGCTCTCCTCACACGCCACCCACCGATGCGCTCTCCTCACACGCCACCCACCGATGCGCTCTCCTCACACGCCACCCACCGATGCGCTCTCCTCACACGCCACCCACCGATGCGCTCTCGTCACACGCCACCCACCGATGCGCTCTCGTCACACGCCACCCACGGATGCGCTCTCCTCACATGCCACCCACCGATGCGCTCTCCTCACATACCACCCACCGATGCGCTCTAGTCACATACCACCCACCGATGCGCTCTAGTCACATACCACCCACGGATGCGCTCTAGTCACATGCCACCCACCGATGCGCTCTAGTCACATACCACCCACCGATGCGCTCTAGTCACATGCCACCCACCGATGCGCTCTAGTCACATACCACCCACGGATGCGCTCTCCTCACATGCCACCCACCGATGCGCTCTCCTCACATGCCACCCACCGATGCGCTCTAGTCACATACCACCCACGGATGCCCTCTAGTCACATGCCACCCACGGATGCGCTCTAGTCACATACCACCCACGGATGCGCTCTCCTCACATGCCACCCACGGATGCGCTCTCCTCACATGCCACCCACTGATGCGCTCTAGTCACATACCACCCACGGATGCCCTCTAGTCACATGCCACCCACGGATGCGCTCTAGTCACATACCACCCACGGATGCGCTCTCGTCACATGCCACCCACCAATGCGCTCTCGTCACATGCCACCCACCGATGCGTTCTCCTCACATGCCACCCACTGATGCGTTCTCCTCACATGCCACCCACCGATGCGCTCTCCTCACATGCCACCCACGGATGCGCTCTCCTCACATGCCACCCACCGATGCGCTCTCCTCACATGCCACTTACCGATGCGCTCTCCTCACACGCCACCCACCGATGCGCTCTAGTCACATACCACCCACCGATGCGCTCTCCTCACATGCCACCCACCGATGCGCTCTCCTCACACGCCACCCACCGATGCGCTCTAGTCACATACCACCCACCGATGCGCTCTAGTCACATACCACCCACCGATGCACTCTCGTCACACGCCACCCACCGATGCGCTCTCGTCACACACCGACCAGCGGACGCCTATGACAATACTACCAATAAAATCAAAGGGATAAAAGAAAAAGTGACACATCTGGAGGATGACGTAGAATCCAGCGCCTAATCCAAACTACCTACAACTCCTCGGTACGCAGGACGTACTGTCGCTTATAATAGAGCGCGCGCGCCGTAAAGCAATGTCAAAAACCTACAAGGGCTCCAGAAAACACTTCTACCAGACTAAAGAACTACTCCCCCTCCAAGAAACCAGGAGGGACCCTCCCCAGACCTCTCAGCAGCAATGAGCAGACCCTCCCGACATCAGCTATGGGCCAGAATACACCAGATTATAACCCCCCCCCCCCTACTGACGGAATAAGGTACTATCCGGGGAACATTCGCACAAACGCCAGACCATAAACAGAAATCACCCGAATCAGAAGAAAATCTATCATTTTTTAGGATTGAAAATAGTCCTGCCCTCGTATAGTTCCACAGTTAGAGGACTTGTAATGTATGGAGCTTTGCTGTCTCTGGCTTCAATAGTGAGCGCCGCCACAGAAGTGCTGTATTATTACTCTCATACAATATCCCAGTGTGGTATTAAGTATAGGGTAATTATATTTAGGGTTACTTATAATGAACTGTGTGACACGTATCGTTGCATATCAGATGTCCCATTCATTAATGATATATGTTCGCTTTATTACAGTAGCGACCCACTGTGCACGGGTGGATTCCAGACGCTTTCTGCTTGCCTCTCGTGTGGTGCTCCAAACTTGGCGTCCTACGTGTTCTGTGTATTCAGGTGATGCACGGGCAGGTAGATCACCTGGTACAGTTCATCTCAGGCTGGGGTATGCGGGGGCTGGGTTATTGATTAGAACATGGTATAATGGTAGGGCAGAACTATTTTCAATCCTAAATAATTTGTGTATATGCATAAACAACTGTTGTGGATGGATCCTATGACTTACCAGTCAGGGGTGTAGCTATAGGGGGTGCAGAGGTAGCAGTCGCTACCAGGCCCAGGAGCCTGAGGGGGCCCAAAGACCCTTGTGGTGCATAAGAAGACACCAGTATTCTAGAAAGTGCATGCTGGTCAAGTTACACCTCTGGCTCAAGGGAAGGGGTTAAATCAAGAATTTGGCATGGGAGCGGGGGTGCCATTTCAATTTTTGCCTCGGGCACCACGAAGGCCTTGTGCTTCCTGCCCCTGGCCACAAAGCACTGAGGGAAGGGGGGCCCCAAGCTGAACTCTTGCACCAGGGCCCATGAGCCCTTAGCTACACTCCTGATACCCATCATCAATAACCTATGTTTGGTGGGATCTTTTGTATGCTTTTTCAAGTTATTTTATCTTGATTGTTTGGGGGGGGGGGGTTATTGTTAATTTGTGTGACATTAAACTAGAAATACACCCAACTCTCTCGGTGTGATCCCACATACAGTGTGCCTGCTGACCGAGTCACCTAATACGTGTTGACTGATCGGCGAGCCACTAGAACTTATTTTTCAGAATTCCAAATCGAATTGACTGACAACATCGAAAACCTCAGAGGAACTCCAGCAACCCGACCCTACATCTGCTGGAGCCACATCCGATAGGGTACACTGGGGGCTAAGTCAGCAATTCTGGCTCCATATTCCAAACCCACGGGAAGGGTCTACAGGCTCTGGCCAAACCCTTCAATGTTAGTAACGGCACAGGACAGGGTTGCCCCCTAATTTTTGCTCTCCTGACGGAACCCCTAGCAGAAGCTACCCGCACTAACCCACACATTTCCGGCATAAAGGTTGGACCAATAAAACAAGAGGTCTCATCATCGACCAATCCCCAAACGCTACACAACTCTGGAAGTTCAGGGATAAGTCCTACTACAAGATAAATCTCAAGTGCTGAACGTTCCACAATCCACTCAGACCAACGAGCTGAAGTCTCCTTTACAGGAGTCCTAGTCTATACCAAGAACTACGAGCCCTTACTGAACTCTCCACCCCAAAACTGAGGCCAAACTCAGAAGTCCAGTGTTCGTGGGCCGAGTAACAGCCCGAACCACCATCCTATATGGGCCGGGAGAAGAGCCCTAACCACCATCCTATATGGGCCGAGTAACAGCCCGAACCACCATCCTATATGGGCCGAGGAACAGCCTGAACCACCCTCCTATATGGGCCGAGGAACAGCCTGAACCACCATCCTATATGGGCCGGGAGAAGAGCCCTAACCACCCTCCTATATGGGCCGAGTAACAGCCCTAACCACCATCCTATATGGGCCGAGGAACAGCCTAAACCACCCTCCTATATGGACCGGGAGAAGAGCCCTAACCACCCTCCTATATGGGCCGGGAGAAGAGCCCTAACCACCCTCCTATATGGGCCGGGAGAAGAGCCCTAACCACCCTCCTATATGGGCCGAGTAACAGCCCGAACCACCATCCTATATGGGCCGAGGAACAGCCTGAACCACCATCCTATATGGGCCGGGAGAAGAGCCCTAACCACCCTCCTATATGGGCCGGGAGAAGAGCCCTAACCACCCTCCTATATGGGCCGGGAGAATAGCCCTAACCACCCTCCTATATGGGCCGGGAGAATAGCCCTAACCACCCTCCTATATGGGCCGGGAGAAGAGCCCTAACCACCCTCCTATATGGGCCGAGGAACAGCCTGAACCACCCTCCTATATGGGCCGAGTAACAGCCCAAACCACCATCCTATATAAGCCGGGGGACCAGTCCTAACCACCCTCCTATATGGGCCGGGAGAAGAGCCCTAACCACCCTCCTATATGGGCCGAGGAACAGCCCGAACCACCATCCTATATGGGCCGGGAGAAGAGCCCTAACCACCATCCTATATAGGCCGAGTAACAGCCCGAACCACCATCCTATATGGGCCGGGAGAAGAGCCCTAACCACCATCCTATATGGGCCGAGTAACAGCCCGAACCACCATCCTATATGGGCCGAGGAACAGCCTGAACCACCCTCCTATATGGGCCGAGGAACAGCCTGAACCACCATCCTATATGGGCCGGGAGAAGAGCCCTAACCACCCTCCTATATGGGCCGAGTAACAGCCCTAACCACCATCCCATATGGGCCGAGGAACAGCCTAAACCACCCTCCTATATGGACCGGGAGAAGAGCCCTAACCACCCTCCTATATGGGCCGGGAGAAGAGCCCTAACCACCCTCCTATATGGGCCGGGAGAAGAGCCCTAACCACCCTCCTATATGGGCCGAGTAACAGCCCGAACCACCATCCTATATGGGCCGGGGGACCAGTCCTAACCACCCTCCTATATGGGCCGGGAGAAGAGCCCTAACCACCATCCTATATGGGCCGAGTAACAGCCCGAACCACCATCCTATATGGGCCGGGAGAAGAGCCCTAACCACCATCCTATATGGGCCGAGTAACAGCCCGAACCACCATCCTATATGGGCCGAGGAACAGCCTGAACCACCCTCCTATATGGGCCGAGGAACAGCCTGAACCACCATCCTATATGGGCTGGGAGAACAGCCCTAACCACCCTCCTATATGGGCCGAGGAACAGCCTGAACCACCATCCTATATGGGCCGGGAGAAGAGCCCTAACCACCCTCCTATATGGGCCGAGTAACAGCCCGAACCACCATCCTATATGGGCCGAGGAACAGCCTGAACCACCATCCTATATGGGCCGGGAGAAGAGCCCTAACCACCCTCCTATATGGGCCGGAAGAAGAGCCCTAACCACCCTCCTATATGGGCCAGGAGAATAGCCCTAACCACCCTCCTATATGGGCCGGGAGAAGAGCCCTAACCACCCTCCTATATGGGCCGAGGAACAGCCTGAACCACCATCCTATATGGGTCGAGGAACAGCCTGAACCACCATTCTATATGGGCCGGGAGAAGAGCCCTAACCACCCTCCTATATGGGCCGAGTAACAGCCCGAACCACCATCCTATATGGGCCGAGGAACAGCCTGAACCACCATCCTATATGGGCCGGGAGAAGAGCCCTAACCACCCTCCTATATGGGCCGAGTAACAGCCTGAACCACCCTCCTATATGGACCGGGAGAAGAGCCCTAACCACCCTCCTATATGGGCCGAGTAACAGCCCGAACCACCATCCTATATGGGCCGAGGAACAGCCTGAACCACCATCCTATATTGGCCGGGAGAAGAGCCCTAACCACCCTCCTATATGGGCCGAGTAACATCCTGAACCACCCTCCTATATGGACCGGGAGAAGAGCCCTAACCACCCTCCTATATGGGCCGGGAGAAGAGCCCTAACCACCCTCCTATATGGGCCGGGAGAAGAGCCCTAACCACCCTCCTATATGGGCCGAGGAACAGCCTGAACCACCATCCTATATGGGCCGGGAGAAGAGCCCTAACCACCCTCCTATATGGGCCGAGTAACAGCCCTAACCACCCTCCTATATGGGCCGGGGGACCAGTCCTAACCACCCTCCTATATGGGCCGGGAGAAGAGCCCTAACCACCCTCCTATATGGGCCGAGGAACAGCCTGAACCACCATCCTATATGGGCCGAGGAACAGCCTAAACCACCATCCTATATGGGCCGGGAGAAGAGCCCTAACCACCCTCCTATATGGGCCGGGAGAAGAGCCCTAACCACCCTCCTATATGGGCCGAGTAACAGCCCTAACCACCCTCCTATATGGGCCGTGGGACCAGTCCTAACCACCCTCCTATATGGGCCGGGAGAAGAGCCCTAACCACCCTCCTATATGGGCCGAGTAACAGCCCGAACCACCATCCTATATGTCATCAAAAAATGGAACCATAATCTTCACAACGTGAAAATCGAAAAGCTTTAATTGATAATATATAATAAATACATACAGAATGATAAAAGGCAGCACAAAGGTGGAACACAAAGATGAGGAACAGGACCCGGGAGGGGCCGAGAGGTCAGCACACCAAAAGGCAGGGAAAAGAGTGTAAGATGAAAAACACCAAGGCACCTCTGGACAATAAGCCCCAAACAGACTGCAATGGAGGCAAATAAGAGGATAAAAAGACTTGGTGAAGGAAAGAAGTAAGCATACCCTGGATGGTGTGTCGAGTTCTCAGCCACCTCCTGACCCAACGCTGTTTCGCCAGTGACCTGGCTTCTTCCGGGGATATGGTCCCACCATCCAGGGTATGCTTACTTCTTTCCTTAACCAAGTCTTTTTATCCTCATATTTGCCTCCATTGCAGTCTGTTTGGGGCTTATTGTCCAGAGGTGCCTTGGTGTTTTTCATCTTACACTCTTTTCCCTGCCTTTTGGTGTGCTGACCTCTCGGCCCCTCCCGGGTCCTGTTCCTCATCTTTGTGTTCCACCTTTGTGCTGCCTTTTATCATTCTGTATGTATTTATTATATATTATCAATTAAAGCTTTTCGATTTTCACGTTGTGAAGATTATGGTTCCATTTTTTGGTGACATTTATGGCTCCTTGTGGGTCGGTTTTTTCGTGATTTATTCCTGTCCGGTAATAATTGGGTGACCACCCTATATGGGCCGGGGGACCAGTCCTAACCACCCTCCTATATGGGCCGGGGGACCAGTCCTAACCACCCTCCTATATGGGCCGGGGGACCAGTCCTAACCACCCTCCTATATGGGCCGGGGGACCAGCCCTAACCACCCTCTTATATGGGCCGGGGGACCAGTCCTAACCACCCTCCTATATGGGCCGGGGGACCAGTCCTAACCACCCTCCTATATGGGCCGGGGGACCAGTCCTAACCACCCTCCTATATGGGCCGGGGGACCAGTCCTAACCACCCTCCTATATGGGCCGGGGGACCAGTCCTAACCACCCTCCTATATGGGCCGGGGGACCAGTCCTAACCACCCTCCTATATAGGCTTGGAGAACAGCCCGAACCACCCTCCTATATGGGCCGGGGGACCAGTCCTAACCACCCTCCTATATGGGCTGGGAGAACAGCCCTAACCACCCTCCTATATGGGCCGGGGGACCAGTACTAACCACCCTCCTATATGGGCCGGGAGAACAGCCCGAACCACCCTCCTATATAGGCTTGGAGAACAGCCCGAACCACCCTCCTATATGGGCCGGGTGACCAGTCCTAACCACCCTCCTATATGGGCCGGGGGACCAGTCCTAACCACCCTCCTATATGGGCTGGGAGAACAGCCCTAACCACCCTCCTATATGGGCCGGGGGACCAGTCCTAACCACCCTCCTATATAGGCCGGGAGAACAGCCCTAACCACCCTCCTATATGGGCCGGGGGACCAGCCCTAACCTCCCTCCTATATGGGCCTGGGGACCAGTCCTAACCACCCTCCTATATAGGCCGGGAGAACAGCCCTAACCACCCTCCTATATGGGCCGGGGGACCAGCCCTAACCACCCTCTTATATGGGCCGGGGGACCAGTCCTAACCACCCTCCTATATCGGCTGGGAGACCAGTCCTAACCACCCTCCTATATGGGCCGGAGATAGTGACGGGTACACCAGGGCGCTGTGTGGGGGATAGTGACTGGCACACCGGGGACGCTGTGTGGGGGATAGTGACTGGCACACAGGGGATGCTGTGTGCCCATCACTATCACCCACACAGCGTCCCCTGTGTGCCAGTCACTATCCCCCACACAGCGCCCCCTGTGTGTCCGTCACTATCCCCAACACAGCGTCCCCTGTGTGCCCATCACTATCCCCCACACAACGCCCCGATGTGACCGTGACTATCCCCCACACAGTGCCCCGTGTGCCCGTCACTATGCCCCACACAGCGCCCCATGTGCCCGTCACTATCCCCCAAACAGCGCCCCCCTGTGTGCCCGACTATCCCCACACACAGCGCCCCCTGTGTGCGCGTCACTATCCCCCACACAGCGCCCCCTGTGTGCCCGTCACTATCCCCCACACAATGCCCCCTGTGTGCCAGTCACTATCCCCCACACAGCGCCCCGTGTGCCCATCACTATCCCCCACACAGCGTCTTGCTTAGCGTTTCCCCCCATACAGCACTCCACACCTCCTTGCTCAGCGTCTTCCCCCATACAGCACTCCACAGCTCCTTGCTCAGCGTCTTCCCCCGTACAGCACTCCACACCTCCTTGCTCAGCGTCTTCCCCCGTACAGCACTCCACACCTCCTTGCTCAGCGTCTTCCCCCATACATCACTCCACAGCTCCTTGCTCAGCGTCTTCCCCCGTAGAGCACTCCACAGCTCCTTGCTCAGCGTCTTCCCCCGTACAGCACTCCACACCTCCTTGCTCAGCGTCTTCCCCCATACAGCACTCCACAGCTCCTTGCTCAGCGTCTTCCCCCATACATCACTATCCCCCACACAGCGTCTTGCTCAGCGTCTTCCCCCATACAGCACTCCACAGCTCCTTGCTCAGCGTCTTCCCCCATACAGCACTCCACAGCTCCTTGCTCAGCGTCTTCCCCCATACAGCACTCCACAGCTCCTTGCTCAGCGTCTTCCCCCATACAGCACTCCACAGCTCCTTGCTCAGCGTCTTCCCCCATACAGCACTCCACAGCTGCTTGCTCAGCGTCTTCCCCCATACATCACTCCACAGCTCCTTGCTCAGCGTCTTCCCCCATACAGCACTCCACACCTCCTTGCTCAGCGTCTTCCCCCATACATCACTCCACAGCTCCTTGCTCAGCGTCTTCCCCCGTACAGCACTCCACAGCTCCTTGCTCAGCGTCTTCCCCCGTACAGCACTCCACAGCTCCTTGCTCAGCGTCTTCCCCCATACAGCACTCCACAGCTCCTTGCTCAGCGTCTTCCCCCATACAGCACTCCACAGCTCCTTGCTCAGCGTCTTCCCCCATACATCACTATCCCCCACACAGCGTCTTGCTCAGCGTCTTCCCCCATACAGCACTCCACAGCTCCTTGCTCAGCGTCTTCCCCCATACAGCACTCCACAGCTCCTTGCTCAGCGTCTTCCCCCATACAGCACTCCACAGCTCCTTGCTCAGCGACTTCCCCCGTACAGCACTCCACAGCTCCTTTCTCAGCGTCTTCCCCCATACATCACTATCCCCCACACAGCGTCTTGCTCAGCGTCTTCCCCCATACAGCACTCCACAGCTCCTTGCTCAGCGTCTTCCCCCATACAGCACTCCACACCTCCTTGCTCAGCGTCTTCCCCCGTACAGCACTCCACAGCTCCTTGCTCAGCGTCTTCCCCCATACAGCACTCCACAGCTGCTTGCTCAGCGTCTTCCCCCATACAGCACTCCACAGCTCCTTGCTCAGCGTCTTCCCCCATACAGCACTCCACACCTCCTTGCTCAGCGTCTTCCCCCATACAGCACTCCACAGCTCCTTGCTCAGCGTCTTCACCCATACATCACTCCACAGCTCCTTGCTCAGCGTCTTCCCCCATACATCACTCCACACCTCCTTGCTCAGCGTCTTCCCCCATACAGCACTCCACACCTCCTTGCTCAGCGTCTTCCCCCATACAGCACTCCACACCTCCTTGCTCAGCGTCTTCCCCCATACAGCACTCCACAGCTCCTTGCTCAGCGTCTTCCCCCATACAGCACTCCACAGCTCCTTGCTCAGCGTCTTCCCCCATACATCACTCCACAGCTCCTTGCTCAGCGTCTTCCCCCATACAGCACTCCACACCTCCTTGCTCAGCGTCTTCCCCCATACAGCACTCCACAGCTCCTTGCTCAGCGTCTTCCCCCATACAGCACTCCACAGCTCCTTGCTCAGCGTCTTCCCCCATACAGCACTCCACAGCTCCTTGCTCAGCGTCTTCCCCCATACAGCACTCCACAGCTCCTTGCTCAGCGTCTTCCCCCATACATCACTCCACAGCTCCTTGCTCAGCGTCTTCCCCCATACATCACTCCACAGCTCCTTGCTCAGCGTCTTCCCCCGTACAGCACTCCACACCTCCTTGCTCAGCGTCTTCCCCCATACAGCACTCCACAGCTCCTTGCTCAGCATCTTCCCCCGTACAGCACTCCACACCTCCTTGCTTAGCGTCTTCCCCCATACAGCACTCCACAGCTCCTTGCTCAGCGTCTTCCCCCATACAGCACTCCACACCTCCTTGCTCAGCGTCTTCCCCCATACAGCACTCCACAGCTCCTTGCTCAGCGTCTGCCCCCATACAGCACTCCACAGCTCCTTGCTCAGCGTCTTCCCCCATACATCACTCCACAGCTCCTTGCTCAGCGTCTTCCCCCATACAGCACTCCACACCTCCTTGCTCAGCGTCTTCCCCCATACAGCACTCCACACCTCCTTGCTCAGCGTCTTCCCCCATACAGCACTCCACAGCTCCTTGCTCAGCGTCTTCCCCCATACAGCACTCCACACCTCCTTGCTCAGCGTCTTCCCCCGTACATTACTGCACAGCTCCTTGCTCAGCGTCTTCCCCCATACAGCACTCCACACCTCCTTCCTCAGCGTCTTCCCCCATACAGCACTCCACAGCTCCTTGCTCAGCGTCTTCCCCCATACAGCACTCCACAGCTCCTTGCTCAGCGTCTTCCCCCATACATCACTCCACAGCTCCTTGCTCAGCGTCTTCCCCCATACATCACTCCACAGCTCCTTGCTCAGCGTCTTCCCCCATACAGCACTCCACAGCTCCTTGCTCAGCGTCTTCCCCCATACATCACTCCACAGCTCCTTGCTCAGCGTCTTCCCCTATACAGCACTCCACAGCTCCTTGCTCAGCGTCTTCCCCCATACATCACTCCACAGCTCCTTGCTCAGCGTCTTCCCCCGTACAGCACTCCACAGCTCCTTGCTCAGCGTCTTCCCCCATACATCACTCCACAGCTCCTTGCTCAGCGTCTTCCCCCATACATCACTCCACAGCTCCTTGCTCAGCGTCTTCCCCCATACAGCACTCCACAGCTCCTTGCTCAGCGTCTTCCCCTATACAGCACTCCACACCTCCTTGCTCAGCGTCTTCCCCCGTACAGCACTCCACACCTCCTTGCTCAGCGTCTTCCCCCATACAGCACTCCACAGCTCCTTGCTCAGCGTCTTCCCCCATACAGCACTCCACAGCTCCTTGCTCAGCGTCTTCCCCCGTACATCACTGCACAGCTCCTTGCTCAGCGTCTTCCCCTATACAGCACTCCACACCTCCTTGCTTAGCGTCTTCCCCCATACAGCACTCCACAGCTCAGCGCCCCACATGTAAATCAGCCATGAGACATGGGGGGGCACATACTTACACTCTTAAAGGAGGCAGCAAATTCTGCAACGCCTGGAACTGTAGAAGATAAAGAAATAAATCAGCAAGTTACAATGAGAGCAAGGTGAATCCATCCAGCAAGAACATACCCGGGACCCCCGGCCCACCGCACACTCACGCTGCTCAGGCCACAGGTCAGGGGACGCACGATCCAGTTTCTCAAAACTCAATAAGGACGTCTCCAGATCTGCACCTAAGAAAAAAAAAATGAGACCTCAGTACTGCAACAACGGCTGAGGGTTCTGTATCAGGGGTCAGCGCGGCCCAGTCCTCAGGGTCCCCCTACATAAAACCAACACTGTCACACGACACCCCACAAGGAGCCATTGCAGATACTCAGGGATGAATGCAGCCCATGGTAAGGCCATGTTCACACAGACAGGCGCCTCACCCTCTGACTGTAAGGGTAGGTACAAATCCTGAGGTGGCGAGTCCATGTCCAGCAAGCCCCCACAGGGGTGAAATACTTCTAATTTACTTAATGAGAAGATTTCGTCTTTCCCTCAGTCTATGAAACAGCACATGAAGGGTTAATGCCATTTTCTGGGGTCGGGAGCGCTACTGAACATATCGCAAGCGTTCGCAGACAAGAGGGGCACAAAATACGCAAAAACAAACGGTACAAGGCACAAAGATAATCAGAATGAAAGTGGGCAGAGGGAGCGGCTCTAGCCTCGCCGGTCCTAAATGATGGCCCCAACTGGTCGACAGGCCCTATACGGGCTGAGTGAGTGGTGAGGGCTGGGCGATTTTGCAAAACAAATAAAGTCTAGATTTTTTTCAACCCTATAGATTGATTTGAATCTTAAAGGGGTTATCCAAGTTCTCAAACAGACCCCCAATGTGCCGGGCCCCTCACAGGTGATATACTTACCCCGCTCCCTGCACCCCGTCCCCACCTGCCATTGGCTGCTCCCCCCGACACCAGATGTTTTCATCCTTGTACAGGTAGAAGCAGCAGCGGTGCGGGGACCGGGGTAAATGTATTATCTAATAGATTCAAAAAAGGGATCCGCTCACCTCTATTCTCTCAGGATAGGTGCTCCAAACCAAAATTTGAGTCACCCCTCAAAATTTGAAATATATAGTAAAAAAAAGATGGAATGGTCACTCTTATATGGAAATATAGGACACTTTATTAAGCATATAATATTGGAATTATGTACAGTAAAATTACAATAAAATCTTAAAACTAAATGTTTTTATCAATTGTTTGATCAATAATACAAAATGAACAAAAAGCAATATTGAATGAGTGCTGGTGGCTCCAAAATAAGCCCCTCTCTATCATTCGCATCCAGACTTGTTAGAGTCCCAGGTGCGATGGTTCTATCTAATTGCAGAGGAAGGGGAAACGTCTCCCCGAAACGCGTCTGGCGTCAAGAAAACTTGGATGAATACCCCACTTTCCTATCCAACTTAAGTGCACTATAAAGAAAAGGAATCCATCCACCTTAGAAGATTGCGATACGTCATCCAATAGCGCCGGCAAAGAAAGGTCCGTGATCCTCACTTTGGACTTGATTCCAGCATCACCTGTGAGAGACACGTGGGACACGAGCAGCTCCATAGCCGGGACGCCGGCAGACCCAACGGAGCAGGAGCTCAGCGGGTGAAGGTAAGCCCACAGCAGTGGGTATCACATTAAGAAGTATCGTAAATAATCAAACGAACCGCTGCTGGTTATTCAAGTAAAGAATTTCTGTTACAATTAAGCCAAACAACCGCAGATTGCAACAGTCAGCAGCAGGAAAACGGACATTATTTAACCAGCTTGCAGCAGCTTTTTGATACAGACGTTCAAATAGACTGTGTTTAAACACAAGGAAACAACAAAAATTCAGAGACTTACGGATCCGAGGGTGTGATATTCTTTTTAATTGATTATAGGATTATATACCTCATGATTTTTTATATCTGATGTATTTTGCTATTATATGGATTTTTAGCTGAGTGAATGCTGTTTGCACCAACCTACCTCTGCAATTAGATAGAACCATCGCACCTGGGACTCTAACAAGTCTGGATGCGAATGATAGAGAGGGGCTTATTTTGGAGCCACCAGCACTCATTCAATATTGCTTTTTGTTCATTTTGTATTATTGATCAAACAATAAAACATTTAGTTTTAAGATTTTATTGTAATTTTACTGTACATAATTCCAATATATATGCTTACTAAAGTGTCCTATATTTCCATATAAGAGTGACCATTCCATCTTCTTTTTACTTTAAATATATTACCTGTGGGGGGCCTGGTACATTGGGGGAGGGCTGTTTGAGAACTTGGATAACCCCTTTAATTAAAAAAGTACCAAGACTATACGGAGCAGCAGTGCAGGGGTTACTACTATATATATATATATATTTTCAACGAATAAAGAGGCAGCACTTCCAGTAGTTCGGTGATAGGGTGACGACCCCAAACTTTATTCCAGCTACGTTTCTGCCTTCTCAATGAGGCCTTTGTCAAGCTACAACAGTGCTATACTGTGGGGTTTATATACCCACAATCCAATACAAATTTGTGCAATTAGTGAAACCACATGTGCACAGTAAAATCACATGATCATCAGAACATCACATTATCACATGACTCTCTGTGTATACATCTTTAACATGTCAAAAAATTCTTTATACAAAAATTGTAACATCATTCAAAAGTGAAAAGCCTAGTTCATAGGTATTGTACATATTCTACATCGTGATCTAGTGTGCTACATCAATATCCATCGTATCCGATTTCTGATTGAACTTTTGTGAACTTAATAGTGCTCCATACATTGAGGGTTAAAATCAACTTCACGATGCAGCTGCATCATATTAAACTTTAAAAACTTTTTGAACTCACCGTCATGGATCAGCCAAGCGCGCCGACCTCAGCGTCACCCCGTCAGCCAGGCGCATGCGCCGCGTCATGCGCCACCCCAACTATGTGGATAGGTAATGTGTAACTTGCTCATCAGATGTGGAGGTGATAATATTCGTTTAGTCGAGTGGGGAGGATATACAACAGTGCTATTTTGAATCTATTGTATGATAAATACACTCATATACCTTTGGTCTATTCACAGATGGAAGTTCGAAGAATTTAATGACCCTTTGTCTTATGATTGGACTACACCGTACGTGGACCACCCGGGTACGCCGACACAACGGTGATCAGTGGTCTATGCTAAAGAGGGACGTCGATGACGCGTCACACATTGCAAGTCAGGGAAATCCGACCTGCATCAATTTTCATTAAAGTGGTATGAGATGCCAGCTCTGACCGGGAATCCAGAAGCCAAGAGTTGGTTTTATGTATACCTAATTTTAGTGCATGGAGATGGGATGGATCCCTCCCATTGTAACTGCACAGAATTTTCACTCTGGATGTGCTTATGGACATCGGGGGCATCACTACGTCAGTTTGATACTGATATTGTGGGGGTCGCCTTTCCTGGGCCCATTCGCACATCTAGGCACAGGTTGGTTGGACTGCATTGTGCTGTGTGACGTTCTTGATGTTCCCTTCTTTTTGCATTGATGTACACTGCGTTACCATGGCCACTGACACGCCCCCTTGACGCCCCGGCTGTGTGTCCGGTCATGTGTTTCCTCTTTCCCTCCCCCCGCCGCCGCTACACACGCGATGCGCTCCACTGGGCGAGTTTGCGTTCCAGGGTGCATGCGTGATGACGCGGCGACGTGGTGAGGTAGACGGGTGGCGCATGACGCGGCGCATGCGCCTGGCTGACGGGGGGACGCTGAGGTCGGCGCGCTTGGCTGATCCATGACGGTGAGTTCAAAAAGTTTTTAAAGTTTAATATGATGCAGCTGCATCGTGAAGTTGATTTTAACCCTCAACGTATGGAGCACTATTAAGTTCACAAAAGTTCAATCAGAAATCGGATACGATGGATATTGATGTAGCACACTAGATCACGATGTAGAATATGTACAATACCTATGAACTAGGCTTTTCACTTTTGAATGATGTTACAATTTTTGTATAAAGAATTTTTTGACATGTTAAAGATGTATACACAGAGAGTCATGTGATAATGTGATGTTCTGATGATCATGTGATTTTACTGTGCACATGTGGTTTCACTAATTGCACAAATTTGTATTGGATTGTGGGTATATAAACCCCACAGTATAGCACTGTTGTAGCTTGACAAAGGCCTCATTGAGAAGGCAGAAACGTAGCTGGAATAAAGTTTGGGGTCGTCACCCTATCACCGAACTACTGGAAGTGCTGCCTCTTTATTCGTTGAATATATATCCTGGAGGAGAAGCCAGCCTCTGTGAGAGATCGGCAGTGCAGGGGTTACTATATATATAGATCGGCAGTGCAGGGGTTACTACATATGTGTATATATAGACCGGCAGTGCAGGGGTTACTACATAGGTGTATATATAGATCGGCAGTGCAGGGGTTACTACCTAGGTGTATATATAGACCGGCAGTGCAGGGGTTACTACCTAGGTGTATATATAGACCGGCAGTGCAGGGGTTACTACATAGGTGTATATATAGTCCAGCAGTGCAGGGGTTACTACATAGGTGTATATATAGACCGGCAGTGCAGGGGTTACTACATAGGTGTATATATAGCCCGGCAGTGCAGGGGTTAATGTATATATATATATATATATATAGCTGGGTGTACACAATAGCGGCTCACCTGAGAAACTCCACTGGAATCGCCCAACTCCAACTGTGTAAATAAATCCAGTGGAGGGTGGGGGGGGCACTCGGTTATTGGAGAACTCGGGGCAACAGAAAACAGATAATGTATGGAGCACCAAAAAATCACATTGGGTAAAATGTTGGCATAGGAATGAGGACCGTAAGATGATACTCTAGTGGAGAAGCAATATCAGATCTAGATCTCGTATCAATATTACTGAAAATGTCCCAATATAGGTGAACTGTGGAATAGAGAGGCTGTAGACCTCGTGGCAAGGTTGCTAAAATATCCCGGAAAAGAGCGGACTGTAGGATAAGGGCGGACTGTAGGATAAGGGCGGACTGTAGGATAAGGGCGGACTGTAGGATAAGGGCGGACTGTAGGATAAGGGCGGACTGTAGGATAAGGGCGGACTGTAGGATAAGGGCGGACTGTAGGATAAGGGCGGACTGTAGGATAAGGGCGGACTGTAGGATAAGAGCGGACTGTAGGATAAGAGCGGACTGTAGGATAAGGGCGGACTGTAGGCAGTTCACCTATATTGGGATATATTCAGTAATATTGATATGAGATCTATATCAGATATTGCTTGTCCACTAGAGTATCATTATTTATATATACACACACACACACACCAGCAGTGCAGGGGTTTATATATATATATACTTCTCTTACGTCCTACCAGCAGCACAGAAGGGGTTAACCACCCCCCGTGGACTGGTAGGACCGGCAGAATTATTAATGAGCCCAAGTAAATAGTATCCCCTATAGAGGAGGGAATCACCCCCAGCCCACTGTGTTTCCCAATCTCTGGACCCTCCGGGGTTTGTGAAGGCCCATTCTACCAGGGCTGTAGCTACTTCTTTTGTCGAGAGGAGTCTTCTTCCTCTCGACATGATCTGCAAGTCTGCCTCCTGGAGCTCTGAATCAACATTCATCTCCCATCATAGACTGGAGGCCAGATAAGCTGAGTACTGGGCAGACTATACTTGGTTCTGTCAGGCATGAGGGCCCTCCCTAGGGGTTCTTCTTGCTAAGTCCCCACATGTGCTGCTGGTTAGGACGTAAGGGAAGCGTTAATTTCTAACGATAATTTGTTTTCCCTTAGTCCTAACAGCAGCACACAAATATCCCTCCCTAGTAAGGCTAGTTTTTTTCTTGCTATAACACAGTGGGCTGGGGGCGATTCCCTCCTTTATAGGGGATACTTAACCCCATCTGTGCTGCTGTTAGGACTAAGGGAAAACAAATTATCGTTAGAAATTAACGAATATAGACCAGCAGTGCAGGGGTTACTACATGTGTGTATATATACACTGCGTGCAGAATTATTAGGCAAATTAGTATTTTGACCACATCATCCTCTTTATGCATGTTGTCTTACTCCAAGCTGTATAGGCTCGAAAGCCTACTACCAATTAAGCATATTAGGTGATGTGCATCTCTGTAATGAGAAGGGGTGTGGTCTAATGACATCAACACCCTATATCAGGTGTGCATAATTATTAGGCAACTTCCTTTCCTTTGGCAAATGGGTCAAAAGAAGGACTTGACAGGCTCAGAAAAGTCAAAAATAGTGAGATATCTTGCAGAGGGATGCAGCACTCTTAAAATTGCAAAGCTTCTGAAGCGTGATCATCGAACAATCAAGCGTTTCATTCAAAATAGTCAACAGGGTCGCAAGAAGCGTGTGGAAAAACCAAGGCGCAAAATAACTGCCCATGAACTGAGAAAAGTCAAGCGTGCAGCTGCCAAGATGCCACTTGCCACCAGTTTGGCCATATTTCAGAGCTGCAACATCACTGGAGTGCCCAAAAGCACAAGGTGTGCAATACTCAGAGACATGGCCAAGGTAAGAAAGGCTGAAAGACGACCACCACTGAACAAGACACACAAGCTGAAACGTCAAGACTGGGCCAAGAAATATCTCAAGACTGATTTTTCTAAGGTTTTATGGACTGATGAAATGAGAGTGAGTCTTGATGGGCCAGATGGATGGGCCCGTGGCTGGATTGGTAAAGGGCAGAGAGCTCCAGTCCGACTCAGACGCCAGCAAGGTGGAGGTGGAGTACTGGTTTGGGCTGGTATTATCAAAGATGAGCTTGTGAAGCCTTTTCGGGTTGAGGATGGAGTCAAGCTCAACTCCCAGTCCTACTGCCAGTTTCTGGAAGACACCTTCTTCAAGCAGTGGTACAGGAAGAAGTCTGCATCCTTCAAGAAAAACATGATTTTCATGCAGGACAATACTCCATCACACGCGTCCAAGTACTCCACAGCGTGGCTGGCAAGAAAGGGTATAAAAGAAGAAAATCTAATGGCATGGCCTCCTTGTTCACCTGATCTGAACCCCATTGAGAACATGTGGTCCATCATCAAATGTGAGATTTACAAGGAGGGAAAACAGTACACCTCTCTGAACAGTGTCTGGGAGGCTGTGGTTGCTGCTGCACGCAATGTTGATGGTGAACAGATCAAAACACTGACAGAATCCATGGATGGCAGGCTTTTGAGTGTCCTTGCAAAGAAAGGTGGCTATATTGGTCACTGATTTGTTTTTGAATGTCAGAAATGTATATTTGTGAATGTTGAGATGTTATATTGGTTTCACTGGTAAAAATAAATAATTGAAATGGGTATATATTTGTTTTTTGTTAAGTTGCCTAATAATTATGCACAGTAATAGTCACCTGCACACACAGATATCCCCCTAAAATAGCTAAAACTAAAAACAAACTAAAAACTACTTCCAAAAATATTCAGCTTTGATATTAATGAATTTTTTGGGTTCACTGAGAACATGGTTGTTGTTCAATAATAAAATTAATCCTCAAAAATACAACTTGCCTAATAATTCTGCACTCCCTGTAGACCAGCAGTGCGGGGGTTACTACATGTGTATATATGGACCGGCAGTGCAGGGGTTACTTGGGCTCCTTACTAGCCTCATTTGCATACAGTTGCAAGAAACACTTGGATTTAATAACTGGTTGAACCTCCTTTGGCAGCAATAACTTCCACCAAACGTTTCCTGTAGTTGCAGATCAGACGTGCACAACGGTCAGGAGTAATTCTTGACCATTCCTCTTTACAGAACTGTTTCAGTTCAGCAATATTCTTGGGATGTCTGGTGTGAATCGCTTTCTTGAGGTCATGCCACAGCATCTCCATCGGGTTGAGGTCAGGACTCTGATTGGGCCACTCCAGAAAGCGGATTTTCTTCAGTTTAAGCCATTCTGTTGTTGATTTACTTCTATGCTTTGGGTCGTTGTCCTGTTGCAACACCCATCTTCTGTTGAGCTTCATCTGGTGGACAGATGGCCTTAAGTTCTCCTGCGAAATGTCTTGATAAACTTGGGAATTCATTTTTCCTTCGATGATAGCAATCCGTCCAGGCCCTGACGCAGCAAAGCAGCCCCAAACCATGATGCCCGCACCACCATACCTCACAGTTGGGATGAGGTTTTGAGGTTGGTGTGCTGTGCCTCTTTTTCTCCACACATAGTGTTGTGTGTTTCTTCCAAACAACTCCACTTTGGTTTCATCGGTCCACAGAATATTTTGCCAGTACTGCTGTGGAACATCCAGGTGCTCTTGTGCAAACTGTAAACCTGCAGCAATGATTTTTTGGACAGCAGTGGCTTCCTCTGTGGTATCCTCCCATGAAATCCATTCTTTTTTAGTGTTTTACGTATCGTAGATTCGCTAACAGGGATGTTAGCATATGCCAGAGACTTCTGTAAGTCTTTAGCTGACACTCTAGGATTCTTCTTCACCTCATTGAGCAGTCTGCGCTGTGCTCTTGCAGTCATCTTTACAGGACGGCCACTCCTAGGGAGAGCAGCAGCAGTGCTGAACTTTCTCCATTTATAGACAATTTGTCTTACCGTGAACTGATGAACACCAAGGCTTTTGGAGAAACTTTTATAACCCTTTCCAGCTTTATGCAAGTCAACAATTCTTAATCGTAGGTCTTCTGAGAGCTCTTTTGTTCAAGGCATCATGTGATCTTTACATGGTGTGTTCAATAAAAACATGGTAACATTTAATTCTTTGTGTGTCATTAGTTTAAGCAGACTGATTGTCTATTGTTGTGACTGAGACAATTGCCTTCAGATGACCCCAAAGATAAAAGTCTAAGGGGGTCAGATCGGGAGACCTTGGGGGCCATTCAACTGGCCCACAACGACAAATCCACTTTCCAGGAAACTGTCATCTAGGAATGCTCGGACCTGACACCCATAATGTGGTGGTGCACCATCTTGCTGGGAAAAACTCAGGGAACGTGCCAGCTTCAGTGCATAAAGAGGGAAACACATCATCATGTAGCAATTTCGCATATCCAGTGGCCTTGAGGTTTCCATTGATGAAGAATGGCCCACTATCTTTGTACCCCATATACCACACCATACCATCAATGGTGCAGCACCTGAAACTACGGATACTGGAAGCCTGTGCTAGCATTTCTCCTGCGGTGTTGCTATCAGTGTGTGAAGAGTGGGAGAAGAAGGTTGCATTGACAATCCAACACAATGGGCAGCACATTGAACACATTTTATAAGTGGTCAGAAACTTGTAAATAACTCATGAAAGAATAAAGTTACATTAAAACCAAGCACACCATTGTTTTTCGTGTGAAATTCCCAATAAGTTTGATGTGTCACATGACCCTCTTCCTATTGAAAAAACTAAAGTTGGATTCAAAATGGCCGACTTTAAAATGGCCACCATGGTCACCACCCATCTTGAAAAGTTTCCCCCATCACATATACTAATGTGCCACAAACAGGAAGTTAATATCACCAACCATTCCCATTTTATTAAGGTGTATCCATATAAATGGCCCACCCTGTACTTCTGCCATAATCTTGGAGAAGATGTGAGGAGCAGAAGATATTCCGAAAGGGAGACAGTTGAATTGAAAGTGATGAATCTTCTCTTTCAGCTTCACTGCAAACCTCTGATATTTTCTGGATAGGGGATGGATTGGAACATGAAAATAGGCGTCCTTGAGATCTATTGTGGCCATCATAGTCCCCTTTTTGATGAGCTTCACGGCGGATCTGATAGTCTCCATTTTGAACTTGCGGTATGTTATGTGTCTGTTTAATGGCTTCAGATTTATAATGGTCCGGAATTTGCCGTTCGATTTCCGAACTAGGAACAATGGGGAATAGTGACCCCTTCCTATTTCCCTGTTGGGAACACTCTCTATTGCCCCTAGGCATAATAATTCCTTTATGCCTTCGGACAGAGAGGACCTCTGAGACCAGGGGAGTTAGGTTATCATGAATTTTTGTGGGGGAAGAGAATCCAACTCTATAGCATAACTGTTTTTTACGATACTGATTATATACGGGTCTGCGATGACCGGCTCCCAGGAATTATTGAAGGAGCAGAGTCTTCCCCCAACATAAATGGCATCAATGCTTAGAACAGGAGGCGGAAGGATCTCCCTTATTAGGGTTAAAGAGAAAACTTCTTCCTTTACCACCCTTGGCATAGCTCAACCTTCCCGATTTTCCCCTATCTGATCTGGTATCCTGCTGTTTACGAAAAAACTGCCTTCTATTTTTGGATCTGTCTTCAGGAAAACCTTTTTTGTGGTCTGTAGCATTTTCTAAGATCGGGGCGGAACACATACTGCCCATGGAGCGGTGAGGATATCAATTTGTTTGTAGATGTCATATCACTGGACCAGGCATTCAACCACAGGACTCTTCTGATGGTGTTAGAGAGTACCGCTGTACGGGCAGAAAGTTTTACAGAGTCAGCGGAGGAGTCTGCCAGGAAATTAGTGGCCTATCTCAGCAGGGGAAGGCTGTCCAAGATTTGCTCTCTTGGGGTCTTGTTAATTAAGTGGAGCTACACATGTCGCCGCCACTCCGGGTTTTAAAAGAGCAGCAGCTTTTTTAAGGAGGCTTTCTGCTTTTCTGTCCATAGGGTCCTTTAGCTGCGCAGCGTCCTCAAAAGGAAGGACCGTGCACTTTGCGACTTTGGCCACTGGGGCATTGACTTTGGGAATGGACTCCCAGTCTGTGCAATCTGCCTCATTAAAGGTGTACCGCATTTTTATGCCACGGGGAATAAAGATGCCTTTTTCAGGTTTATCTCATTCCGCTCTTATGATCTTCTGTATGTTAACTGGGAATACAGATCTCTGCCTCTCCCCCAAACCTCCAAATATTTCCTCCTGAACAGATCGGGGCATCCTGGGAATCTCAATTCTGTTTGTGGCCTTGATTAGCTCCTCAATACCCTCAGGATTAAAAAGGAATCTTTTATATTTGTTATCTTCATCAGATTCTTGAGATCTTTCCAAGATCTCAGGATCCGAGAGCTCACAATTCACGGAATCCGAATCACTTCCCACATACATAACCACTCTAGAGGAACCCGGTCTATGGGGGGGGGGGGATCCTGGGCGGCCAGGGCAGATTGAACTTCCACTCTAACCATGGATCTAATCTCCTCCAGCAGACTAGAGGATTCAGACTTGACAACAGATGCGGTACACGCCTTGCATAAAGATTTAGACGCTCTCTTGCTGCTGACAGGAGCCCAATGACCGCTGTGACCCGGTGCGGTCCTTCCTCCTGCCACGGGCCGCGTCCCTACAAATGACACTTTTCTTGCCGCCTTCAAACTGACTTTAGGGCTCATGTGCACTAATGTTGCCTGGCCGTGGCAGTATTGTGGCCGCAATACACGGGCACCTGCCGTGTGCAACCCACATCACGGATGTGGACCCAATCACTTTAATGGGTCTGCAATCTGGGAGATACGGTGCAGAACAGAGGCACGGATCGGAAGCACTACTGAGCACTTTCGTGAGTTTTCTGTCCATGCCGCCGCACCGCAAAAAGTGCACTACTTTTTTGCGATGTAGACCATCAGATGCAGATAGCGGACCCCATTCAAGTGAATGGGTCCACGATCTGCATGCGGCAGCCCCACGGTCGGTGCCCATGCACTGTGGACCGCAATTTGCAGTCCGCAGCACAGGCCCAGCCAGAAAACGGTGCATGAGCCCTTATATTGTGGCACAGCTAATAATAAATTACCCACCGCAGCCACAGCTGCTTATCAAGTGATATTACAGGAGCATCTCTGAGCCTACGTGCCGATTCCTAACAAGCCTACGTCACTCACGGTAAGAAAGCCCCCAGCCTGTGTGCCGATTCCTAACCAGCCAACATCACTCACGGTAAGAATGCCCCCAGCCCTGTGCGCCAATTCCTAACAAGCCAACGTCACTCACGGTAAGAACGCCCCCAGCCCTGTGGGCCAATTCCTAACAAGCCAACGTCACTCACGGTAAGAATGCCCCCAGCCCTGTGCGCCAATTCCTAACAAGCCAACGTCACTCACGGTAAGAACGCCCCCAGCCTGTGTGCCGATTCCTAACCAGCCAACGTCACTCACGGTAAGAATGCCCCCAGCCTGTGTGCCGATTCCTAACCAGCCAACGTCACTCACGGTAAGAATGCCCCCAGCCCTGCTCGCCGATTCCTAACAAGCCAACGTCACTCACGGTAAGAATGCCCCCAGCCCTGTGCGCCAATTCCTAACAAGCCAACGTCACTCACGGTAAGAACGCCCCCAGCCCTGCCCCCGGGCCGATTCCTAACAAGCCAACGTCACTCACGGTAAGAACACCCCCAGCCTGCGTGCCAATTGCTAACAAGCCAACGTCATTCACGGTAAGAACGCCCCCAGCCCTGCCCCCGGCCTGCTCGCCGATTCCTAACAAGCCAACGTCACTCACGGTAAGAAAGCCCCCAGCCTGTGTGCCGATTCCTAACCAGCCAACGTCACTCACGGTAAGAATGCCCCCAGCCCTGTGCGCCAATTCCTAACAAGCCAACGTCACTCACGGTAAGAACGCCCCCAGCCCTGCCCCCGGGCCGATTCCTAACAAGCCAACGTCACTCACGGTAAGAATGCCCCCAGCCCTGTGCGCCAATTCCTAACAAGCCAACGTCACTCACGGTAAGAACGCCCCCAGCCCTGCCCCCGGGCCGATTCCTAACAAGCCAACGTCACTCACGGTAAGAACACCCCCAGCCTTGTGCGCCAATTCCTAACAAGCCAACGTCACTCACGGTAAGAACGCCCCCAGCCCTGCCCCCGGGCCGATTCCTAACAAGCCAACGTCACTCACGGTAAGAACACCCCCAGCCTGCGTGCCAATTCCTAACAAGCCAATGTCACTCACGGTAAGAATGCCCCCAGCCTGCGCGCCAATTCCTAACAAGCCAATGTCACTCACGGTAAGAACGCCCCCAGCCCTGCCCCGGCCTGAGCGCCAATTCCTAACAAGCCAACGTCACTCACGGTAAGAAAGCCCCCAGCCTGTGTGCCGATTCCAAACCAGCCGTCACTCACGGTAAGAATGTTCAGTAGTAAAGTCACTTTGTGGGGCTTACATAGTAGAAACCTGTGAGGAATATGGATTAATATTTACTGTCAGCCATGTCCCCACACCCACCATTTGCTGAAAGGTAGCAGAGGTAGTGAGCTTCTCCGGGGTCCTGGCTTCAAGCAAGCAAGCAAGCCACTTGTTTACAAATTCACATGAACTCCAGTCAGCCAGGAACCCAGCTAGTCAAACAGGAAAAGCGTCCCTGAAGGGGGTCTAAGACATTCCCCAGTTCAATCAAATCTAGCAGACAGCCTGGAACCGGCGATTTATAAGGAATTATGAACCGCCCGGCCATCACAGGTGTCCCGGTGGCCACGACAAACATGCCCATGGTCTTAGTGTGGTGGTGGGAGGCCAGGGAGGGGAGATATACATATCTCTCCACAGAAACCTAATACTGGTACCATGCTTGGACTCTAATTGTAGCCGTAACGAATGCGGATCCATTGGTCCCAGAACCATCCCTGTGACCTTCTGGTCTGGAGCTATGAACCCTAAAGTGTTTTGTGGGTTATTTGCTGCCAGCCCAGAAGAGGGGGAGTGGATCCTTCCCAGAGGCGGGAAGAGGATGGACCGGCTACAGTTTAAAAGGCTTGTGCCAGCAAGCGGGTGTGTTTTTCTCTAAAGGAGGGTCACATCGTGCCAAGTGTTTAGAGGGACCTGCAACCAGCTGACATCACTGCCCTCCATGTGAATACAGCAAAGGACTATTCATCTACCCGGTAACTGACTTGTACTCTGTGTAATCCTGTGTGTACTATATCCCCTGTACCTGTAACCTCCGACCGCTGTGTATAGTGTTATATCTAGGGAGCCCTTAAGGCCATTAAATATATAATTTAATCTTGTATCTCGATCACGAATCCCCACGTCCGTGTTTCGGCCTAGTTCTAAGCTACCGCGGGTTGGTTTCTCACCCTATATAATCCCGTTAGCGGACCGGGCGTATATCAAACGAGAAGCTGGTGGCAGTATACCCGGGGTGAGAAGGCGGCAGTAAAAAGGCTCTCTCCGCTAGTCGCCTCTCTGTGCCCGCGTGGACAGGAGGCGTCTGTGTAAACTGTAAAATGTAAACTGTACCCAGCTGACCTTACCTGCTCCTCTGGAGGGCGTCACGTCTCGGTAACCAGGGACCATACCGCGTCTCGTGAGCTTGACGTAGGTGACGTCAAGCGGGCACAAGGGGTGCAAAACCACCCATACATACCCCCATTTTAGAAACTACAACCCTCAAGGTGTTCAGAACCGATTTTACAAACTTTGTTAACCCTTTAGGTGTTCCACAAGAATTAAAGGAAACTTTCCATTTTAATCATTTTTTTCCTGTAACACATAAAGGGTTAACAGCCAAAGAAAACTCAATATCTATTACCCGATTCTGCACTTTACAGAGACCCCCCACATGTGGTGGCAGCCTGCTGTGTGGGCTCACGGCCGGGCGCAGAAGGGAAGGAGCGCCATATGGGTTTTGGAGGGCAGATTTTGATGGACTGGTTTTTTAAAACATCCCATTTGAAGCCCCCCTACAGTAGAAACTCCCAAAAAGTGACCCCATTTTGGAAACTACGGGATAAGGTGACAGTTTTATTGGTATTCTTTTGGGGTACATATGGATTTTGGACCCAATGTGTCTATTATTATTACAGCGTTCGCCTGACGGGGTAGATCATGTGATATTATAGAGCCAGTTGTTACGGACGCGGCGATACCCAATGGGTCTATTATTATTACAGCGTTCACCTGACGGGGTGGATCATGTGATATTACAGAGCCGGTTGTTACGGACACGGTGATACCCAATGTGCCTATTATTATTACAGCGTTCACCTGACGGGGTGGATCATGTGATATTACAGAGCCGGTTGTTACGGACACGGTGATACCCAATGTGCCTATTATTACAGCGTTCACCTGACGGGGTGGATCATGTGATATTACAGAGCCGGTTGTTACGGACGCGGTGATACCCAATGTGCCTATTATTACAGCGTTTACCTGACGGGGTGGATCATGTGATATTACAGAGCCGGTTGTTACGGACGCGGCAATACCCAATGTGTCTATTATTATTACAGCCTTCACCTGACGGGGTGGATCATGTGATATTACAGAGCCGGTTGTTACGGACGCGGTGATACCCAATGTGTCTATTATTATTACAGCGTTCACCTGACGGGGTGGATCATGTGATATTACAGAGCCGGTTGTTACGGACGCGGTGATACCCAATGTGCCTATTATTATTACAGCGTTCACCTGACGGGGTGGATCATGTGATATTACAGAGCCGGTTGTTACGGACACGGTGATACCCAATGTGCCTATTATTACAGCGTTCACCTGACGGGGTGGATCATGTGATATTACAGAGCCGGTTGTTACGGACACGGTGATACCCAATGTGCCTATTATTACAGCGTTTACCTGACGGGGTGGATCATGTGATATTACAGAGCCGGTTGTTACGGACGCGGCAATACCCAGTGTGTCTATTATTATTATTACAGCCTTCACCTGACGGGGTGGATCATGTGATATTACAGAGCCGGTTGTTACGGACGCGGCAATACCCAATGTGCCTATTATTACAGCGTTTACCTGACGGGGTGGATCATGTGATATTACAGAGCCGGTTGTTACGGACGCGGCAATACCCAATGTGTCTATTATTATTACAGCCTTCACCTGACGGGGTGGATCATGTGATATTACAGAGCCGGTTGTTACGGACGCGGCAATACCCAATGTGTCTATTCTTTTTCTGTCCCAGCCAAGCATTACCCCTTCACATACTGGGTGTAGGATGATAGGGAAGCTGCACATACAGCCCTCTGTAGAGGGTTAACCCCAAAACTACAACCCCCAGCAGTCCCTGCTGTGAAGGTTTCTGTTCAGGTCATAGAAGGGATCCCAACATGGCGCCTGTCACCTCAGGGACACAGAGGCCCCTCAAACAATCCCCCGCGCTGGAGAGGAGACCCCAGGCGGCAGCATCCCGTCCGCTCTCTTTTTCCTCCCAGGAGCTGGCACTTACCCTCAGCCGCCATCATTTGAAGCAGCGTGCGTCACGTGATGTAAGGGAGAGGGAAACACACGGCGGCCATATTGCTACACCCTACAGGACGAGAAGCGCTACAGGCCGTGGAAGCCACATCCGGCCTTCATAACCACAGCAACTCACCTGCTCCACGATCCCGACCGAGACTTCCGCCAGAAGCCATCATGGCTGCCAAGTGAGCCCCTGACCCGGAACACAGCAGCGCACAGGTCAAAGGCCAGGATTACTGTCTCCAAACAGCCAATAGAAGAGCCGGTGGAGGGGGCCGTGCCGCAAGCAGCCAATGAGGAGACGCTGGGCGGAGCTCCGTGTCTTTCTAAGGTTGTCTATCGGTACTACACGGCATAGAAAGTGGCAAAATGCTGCAGGTCGGGCGGATCGTGAGGGTGAGTGAGCCGAAACCCCGGGGGCCCCGGAACGGGCGGCAATTATAGAGGGGGTGACCATTACTGGGGGGCAGTTATAGAGGAGGCAGAGGGGTGACCATTACTGGGGGGCAGTTATAGAGGAGGCAGAGGGGTGACCATTACTGGGGGGCAGTTATAGAGGAGGCTGAGGGGTGATCATTACTGGGGGGCAGTTATAGAGGAGGCTGAGGGGTGACCATTACTGGGGGGCAGTTATAGAGGAGGCTGAGGGGTGACCATTACTGGGGGGCAGTTATAGAGGAGGCAGAGGGGTGACAATTACTGGGGGGCAGTTATAGAGGAGGCAGAGGGGTGACAATTACTGGGGGGCAGTTATAGAGGAGGCTGAGGGGTGATCATTACTGGGGGGCAGTTATAGAGGAGGCTGAGGGGTGACCATTACTGGGGGGCAGTTATAGAGGAGGCAGAGGGGTGACAATTACTGGGGGGCAGTTATAGAGGAGGCAGAGGGGTGATCATTACTGGGGGGCAGTTATAGAGGAGGCAGAGGGGTGATCATTACTGGGGGGCAGTTATAGAGGAGGCTGAGGGGTGACCATTACTGGGGGGCAGTTATAGAGGAGGCAGAGGGGTGACCATTACTGGGGGGCAGTTATAGAGGAGGCAGAGGGGTGACCATTACTGGGGGGCAGTTATAGAGGAGGCAGAGGGGTGACCATTACTGGGGGGCAGTTATAGAGGAGGCAGAGGGGTGATCATTACTGGGGGGCAGTTATAGAGGAGGCAGAGGGGTGATCATTACTGGGGGGCAGTTATAGAGGAGGCAGAGGGGTGACAATTACTGGGGGGCAGTTATAGAGGAGGCTGAGGGGTGACCATTACTGGGGGGCAGTTATAGAGGAGGCTGAGGGGTGACCATTACTGGGGGGCAGTTATAGAGGAGGCAGAGGGGTGACCATTACTGGGGGGCAGTTATAGAGGAGGCAGAGGGGTGACAATTACTGGGGGGCAGTTATAGAGGAGGCAGAGGGGTGACCATTACTGGGGGGCAGTTATAGAGGAGGCAGAGGGGTGACCATTACTGGGGGGCAGTTATAGAGGAGGCAGAGGGGTGACAATTACTGGGGGGCAGTTATAGAGGAGGCAGAGGGGTGACAATTACTGGGGGGCAGTTATAGAGGAGGCAGAGGGGTGACAATTACTGGGGGGCAGTTATAGAGGAGGCAGAGGGGTGACAATTACTGGGGGGCAGTTATAGAGGAGGCAGAGGGGTGATCATTACTGAGGGGCGGTTATAGAGGAGGCAGAGGGGTGATCATTACTGGGGGGCAGTTATAGAGGAGGCAGAGGGGTGACCATTACTGGGGGGCAGTTATAGAGGAGGCAGAGGGGTGACCATTACTGGGGGGCAGTTATAGAGGAGGCAGAGGGGTGATCATTACTGGGGGGCAGTTATAGAGGAGGCAGAGGGGTGACAATTACTGGGGGGCAGTTATAGAGGAGGCAGAGGGGTCATCATTACTGGGGGGCAGTTATAGAGGAGGCAGAGGGGTCATCATTACTGGGGGGCAGTTATAGAGGAGGCAGAGGGGTGACAATTACTGGGGGGCAGTTATAGAGGAGGCAGAGGGGTGACCATTACTGGGGGGCAGTTATAGAGGAGGCAGAGGGGTGACCATTACTGGGGGGCAGTTATAGAGGAGGCAGAGGGGTGACAATTACTGGGGGGCAGTTATAGAGGAGGCAGAGGGGTGACCATTACTGGGGGGCAGTTATAGAGGAGGCAGAGGGGTGACCATTACTGGGGGGCAGTTATAGAGGAGGCAGAGGGGTGACCATTACTGGGGGGCAGTTATAGAGGAGTGACAATTACTGGGGGGCAGTTATAGAGGAGGCAGAGGGGTGACAATTACTGGGGGGCAGTTATAGAGGAGGCAGAGGGGTGACAATTACTGGGGGGCAGTTATAGAGGAGGCAGAGGGGTGATCATTACTGGGGGGCAGTTATAGAGGAGGCAGAGGGGTGATCATTACTGGGGGGCAGTTATAGAGGAGGCAGAGGGGTGACCATTACTGGGGGGCAGTTATAGAGGAGGCAGAGGGGTGATCATTACTGGGGGGCAGTTATAGAGGAGGCAGAGGGGTGACCATTACTGGGGGGCAGTTATAGAGGAGGCAGAGGGGTGACCATTACTGGGGGGCAGTTATAGAGGAGTGACAATTACTGGGGGGCAGTTATAGAGGAGGCAGAGGGGTGACAATTACTGGGGGGCAGTTATAGAGGAGGCAGAGGGGTGACCATTACTGGGGGGCAGTTATAGAGGAGGCAGAGGGGTGATCATTACTGGGGGGCAGTTATAGAGGAGGCAGAGGGGTGATCATTACTGGGGGGCAGTTATAGAGGAGGCAGAGGGGTGACAATTACTGGGGGGCAGTTATAGAGGAGGCAGAGGGGTGACAATTACTGGGGGGCAGTTATAGAGGAGGCTGAGGGGTGATCAGTACTGGGGGGCAGTTATAGAGGAGGCTGAGGGGTGATCAGTACTGGGGGGGCAGTTATAGGAGGCTGAGGGGTGATCAGTACTGGGAGGAGGCTGGGGGCAGTTATAGAGGAGGCTGAGGGGTGATCATTACTGGGGGCAGTTATAGAGGAGGCTGAGGGATGATCATTACTGGGGGGCAGTTATAGAGAGGGCAGAGGGGTGATCAGTACTGGGGGGCAGTTATAGAGGAGGCTGAGGGGTGATCATTACTGGGGGGCAGTTATAGAGAGGGCAGAGGGGTGATCAGTACTGGGGGGCAGTTATAGAGGAGGCTGAGGGGTGATCATTACTGGGGGGCAGTTATAGAGACTGATGGGTGATCATTACTGGGGGGCAGTTATAGAGACTGATGGGTGATCATTACTGGGGGGCAGTTATAGAGGAGGCAGAGGGGTGACAATTACTGGGGGGCAGTTATAGAGGAGGCTGAGGGGTGATTAGTACTGGGGGGCAGTTATAGAGGAGACTGAGGGGTGATCAGTACTGGGAGGAGGCTGGGGGGCAGTTATAGAGGAGGTTGAGGGGTGATCATTACTGGGGGCAGTTATAGAGGAGGCTGAGGGGTGATCATTACTGGGGGCAGTTATAGAGGAGGCAGAGGGGTGATCATTACTGGGGGGGGGGCAGTTATAGAGGAGGCAGAGGGGTGATCATTACTGGGGGGGGGGGCAGTTATAGAGGAGGCTGAGGGGTGATCATTACTGAGGGGTGATCATTACTGGGGGGCAGTTATAGAGGAGGCTGAGGGGGGATCATTACTGGGGGGACTGAGGGGTGATCATTACTGGGGGGCAGTTATAGAGGAGACTGAGGGGTGATCATTACTGGGGGGCAGTTATAGAGGAGGCAGAGGGGTGACCATTACTGGGGGGCAGTTATAGAGGAGACTGAGGGGTGATCATTACTGGGGGGCAGTTATAGAGGAGACTGAGGGGTGATCATTACTGGGGGGGACTGAGGGCTGATCATTACTGGGGGGGACTGAGGGCTGATCATTACTGGGGGGGGACTGAGGGCTGATCATTACTGGGGGGGACTGAGGGCTGATCATTACTGGGGGGGGACTGAGGGCTGACCATTACTGGGGGGGGACTGAGGGCTGATCATTACTGGGGGGGGGCTGAGGGCTGATCATTACTGGGGGGGGACTGAGGGCTGATCATTACTGGGGGGGGGGGGACTGAGGGCTGATCATTACTGGGGGGGGGGGGGCGGAGGGCTGATCATTACTGGGGGGGGGGGGGGACTGAGGGCTGATCATTACTGGGGGGGACTGAGGGCTGATCATTACTGGGGGGGGGGCCTGAGGGCTGATCATTACTGGGGGGGACTGAGGGCTGATCATTACTGGGGGGGGGGCAGTTATAGAGGAGGCTGAGGGGTGATCATTACTGAGGGGTGATCATTACTGGGGGGCAGTTATAGAGGAGGCTGAGGGGGGATCATTACTGGGGGGACTGAGGGGTGATCATTACTGGGGGGCAGTTATAGAGGAGACTAAGGGGTGATCATTACTGGGGGGCAGTTATAGAGGAGACTGAGGGGTGATCATTACTGGGGGGCAGTTATAGAGGAGGCAGAGGGGTGACCATTACTGGGGGGCAGTTATAGAGGAGACTGAGGGGTGATCATTACTGGGGGGCAGTTATAGAGGAGACTGAGGGCTGATCATTACTGGGGGGGACTGAGGGCTGATCATTACTGGGGGGGGACTGAGGGCTGATCATTACTGGGGGGGACTGAGGGCTGATCATTACTGGGGGGGACTGAGGGCTGATCATTACTGGGGGGGACTGAGGGCTGATCATTACTGGGGGGGACTGAGGGCTGATCATTACTGGGGGGGACTGAGGGCTGATCATTACTGGGGGGGACTGAGGGCTGATCATTACTGGGGGGGACTGAGGGCTGATCATTACTGGGGGGGACTGAGGGCTGATCATTACTGGGGGGGACTGAGGGCTGATCATTACTGGGGGGGACTGAGGGCTGATCATTACTGGGGGGGGACTGAGGGCTGATCATTACTGGGGGGGACTGAGGGCTGATCATTACTGGGGGGGGACTGAGGGCTGATCATTACTGGGGGGGACTGAGGGCTGATCATTACTGGGGGGGGACTGAGGGCTGACCATTACTGGGGGGGGACTGAGGGCTGATCATTACTGGGGGGGGGCTGAGGGCTGATCATTACTGGGGGGGGACTGAGGGCTGATCATTACTGGGGGGGGGGGGGACTGAGGGCTGATCATTACTGGGGGGGGGGGGGGACTGAGGGCTGATCATTACTGGGGGGGGGGGGGGGCTGAGGGCTGATCATTACTGGGGGGGGGGGGGCTGAGGGCTGATCATTACTGGGGGGGGGGGCTGAGGGCTGATCATTACTGGGGGGGACTGAGGGCTGATCATTACTGGGGGGGCAGTTATAGAGGAGGCTGAGGGGTGATCATTACTGAGGGGTGATCATTACTGGGGGGCAGTTATAGAGGAGGCTGAGGGGGGATCATTACTGGGGGGACTGAGGGGTGATCATTACTGGGGGGCAGTTATAGAGGAGACTAAGGGGTGATCATTACTGGGGGGCAGTTATAGAGGAGACTGAGGGGTGATCATTACTGGGGGGCAGTTATAGAGGAGGCAGAGGGGTGACCATTACTGGGGGGCAGTTATAGAGGAGACTGAGGGGTGATCATTACTGGGGGGCAGTTATAGAGGAGACTGAGGGCTGATCATTACTGGGGGGGACTGAGGGCTGATCATTACTGGGGGGGACTGAGGGCTGATCATTACTGGGGGGGGACTGAGGGCTGATCATTACTGGGGGGGACTGAGGGCTGATCATTACTGGGGGGGGACTGAGGGCTGATCATTACTGGGGGGGGACTGAGGGCTGATCATTACTGGGGGGGGACTGAGGGCTGATCATTACTGGGGGGGACTGAGGGCTGATCATTACTGGGGGGGACTGAGGGCTGATCATTACTGGGGGGGACTGAGGGCTGATCATTACTGGGGGGGACTGAGGGCTGATCATTACTGGGGGGGACTGAGGGCTGATCATTACTGGGGGGGACTGAGGGCTGATCATTACTGGGGGGGACTGAGGGCTGATCATTACTGGGGGGGACTGAGGGCTGATCATTACTGGGGGGGACTGAGGGCTGATCATTACTGGGGGGGACTGAGGGCTGATCATTACTGGGGGGGACTGAGGGCTGATCATTACTGGGGGGGACTGAGGGCTGATCATTACTGGGGGGGACTGAGGGCTGATCATTACTGGGGGGCAGTTATAGAGAGGGCAGAGGGCTGATCATTACTGGGGGGGGACTGAGGGCTGATCATTACTGGGGGGCAGAGGGCTGATCATTACTGGGGGGGACTGAGGGCTGATCCTTACTGGGGGGCAGTTATAGAGAGGGCAGAGGGCTGATCATTACTGGGGGGACTGAGGGGTGATCATTACTGGGGGGCAGTTATAGAGGAGGCTGAGGGGTGATCATTACTGGGGGGCAGTTATAGAGGAGACTGAGGGGGGATCATTACTGGGGGGACTGAGGGGTGATCATTACTGGGGGGCAGTTATAGAGGAGACTGAGGGGTGATCATTACTGGGGGGCAGTTATAGAGGAGGCTGAGGGGGGATCATTACTGAGGGGTGATCATTACTGGGGGGCAGTTATAGAGGAGGCTGAGGGGGGATCATTACTGGGGGGACTGAGGGGTGATCATTACTGGGGGGCAGTTATAGAGGAGACTGAGGGGTGATCATTACTGGGGGGCAGTTATAGAGGAGACTGAGGGGTGATCATTACTGGGGGGCAGTTATAGAGGAGACTGAGGGGTGATCATTACTGGGGGGGACTGAGGGCTGATCATTACTGGGGGGGGACTGAGGGCTGATCATTACTGGGGGGGGACTGAGGGCTGATCATTACTGGGGGGGGGCGGAGGGCTGATCATTACTGGGGGGGGGCTGAGGGCTGATCATTACTGGGGGGGGACTGAGGGCTGATCATTACTGGGGGGGGACTGAGGGCTGATCATTACTGGGGGGGACTGAGGGCTGATCATTACTGGGGGGGACTGAGGGCTGATCATTACTGGGGGGGGACTGAGGGCTGATCATTACTGGGGGGGGACTGAGGGCTGATCATTACTGGGGGGGGACTGAGGGCTGATCATTACTGGGGGGGGACTGAGGGCTGATCATTACTGGGGGGGGACTGAGGGCTGATCATTACTGGGGGGGGACTGAGGGCTGATCATTACTGGGGGGGGACTGAGGGCTGATCATTACTGGGGGGGACTGAGGGCTGATCATTACTGGGGGGACTGAGGGCTGATCATTACTGGGGGGGACTGAGGGCTGATCATTACTGGGGGGCAGTTATAGAGAGGGCAGAGGGCTGATCATTACTGGGGGGGGACTGAGGGCTGATCATTACTGGGGGGCAGAGGGCTGATCATTACTGGGGGGGACTGAGGGCTGATCCTTACTGGGGGGCAGTTATAGAGAGGGCAGAGGGCTGATCATTACTGGGGGGACTGAGGGGTGATCATTACTGGGGGGCAGTTATAGAGGAGGCTGAGGGGTGATCATTACTGGGGGGCAGTTATAGAGGAGGCTGAGGGGGGGTCATTACTGGGGGGCAGTTATAGAGGAGACTGAGGGGGGATCATTACTGGGGGGACTGAGGGGTGATCATTACTGGGGGGCAGTTATAGAGGAGACTGAGGGGTGATCATTACTGGGGGGCAGTTATAGAGGAGGCTGAGGGGGGATCATTACTGGGGGGACTGAGGGGTGATCATTACTGGGGGGCAGTTATAGAGAGGGGTGATAAGGTTGTGTCTGGGGGTGCGGGGGCTGCCGTGTGGCTGACCTCTGTTTCTTCCTCAGGCTTGCTCCAGGATCGGGCGTGTGAATTACTCCTCTGCGTCTCTGGTGGGTTCTGTGTGAAATGTCGGTGTACAGGTGGAGGTGACAAGTGCGCTGTTGGTCGTCGCTCCTATGATCGGACATTTTGGTGCCTCTGGTTTCTGGAAATGCTACCAACCCCCCCCCCCCCCCCCCCCCCCCCCCCCCCCCCCCTTTATCCAAATGACTGGTGTTCATAGTGACCACATTAACCTCGAGTACAGATCAGGGAGTGCAGAACCCTTCACCTGGGCTCTGCACACGCGCGGGGGGGGGGGGGGGGGGTTGTTAGGGTTGTCCCGATGGGCGACCTATTACTATGCCACTGCCAGGACTGAGCCTGCTGCTATTGTTCTCTAACTTATCTCTGGGTGGGAGATGCAGACGGAGGGGCGCTGGTTTGAGGTATTTATTAAGTGTATCCTGTGGTGCGGGGTTATCTGGGTCGCCCCGAGCAGGAGAGAGCTGCTGTTTTCTGCAGTTGGTAGATTTCTACATACTTGGAGCAGTATTGTACTGGCAGCAGTATTGTACCCAATGCACACCACCTTCTGGTAAGCGGTTCTCATAACTGGGGGCCGCCTTCCAGTATATGTCGCGGGTTACACATGAGGTGCGGTTCTTTTTCTTTTATCTCCTGGGGCAGGCGGGAGCCTGGGCTGTGGTTGGGGTGGAATTCTGATTTTTGCTCCGGTCTCTGTACACCTCTGATTCTTGGGGATACTACCTGAAATTGCCCCTGCTTGTGTCCTGGGTGTGAGTACTTCTGCACCCTGTTCTTCCATTCTCACTCTGGAGCCTGAGTGACCAGTTTTTCTTTTTTAGCCTCAGACCAAACTCTTCATAAATGGGCAGTTTGTGGACTCGGAGACTTCAGACTGGATCGACATCCACAACCCGGTAGGAAACGTTGCGCTTCTTTTGTGCGATGCCTCTGACTGCTGATGTTGAAGCCTCTGTCTGTACTGTTGCCAGGCCACGAATGAGGTGATTGGACGGGTGCCACAAGCCACACAGGGCGAGATGGAAGCGGCAGTGAGGGCTTGTGAGCAGGCGTTCCCAGCCTGGTCAGAGACCTCCATCCTGAACCGCCAGCAGATCTTCCTCCGCTACCAGCAGCTCATTAAGGATAATCTGGTAATTTGGATGGGGCTGGGTTACTGGGGGTTCTGCTGGTGTGAGGTCAGGTTCATGGTCCTTCTTCTCTGCAGAAAGAGTTGGCCCACCTGATAACGCTGGAGCAGGGGAAAACCTTGGCTGATGCAGAAGGAGATGTCTTCCGTGGACTACGTAAGGACGTGTGGCGGTGTCTGCTTCTGTAGGTGGCCATGATGTTGCTTGTAGCTGAGCTGTAACCTTCTCCTTTTGTAGAGGTGGTGGAGCATGCCTGCAGTGTGACCTCTCTCATGCTGGGAGAAACATTGCCCTCTCTGACCAAGGACATGGACACCTACACCTTCCGCCTCCCCTTGGGGGTGTGTGCCGGCATTGCTCCCTTTAACTTCCCGGCGATGATCCCTCTGTGGATGTTTCCGATGGCCATGGCTTGTGGGAACACTTACCTGATGAAGCCGTCGGAGCGAGTCCCCGGAGCCACCATGTTCCTGGCCCGTCTGCTGCAAGATGCTGGTGCCCCGAATGGCACCTTGAATATCATCCACGGCCAGCATGCAGGTGAGGCCACACCCCAGTCGTGGGGCTACCTGTGGATGGGTGCTGGATGATGGGGGTTACCTTTGTATGGATGTTGGGGTTGGTGGGGGTTGCCTGTGTATGGGTGGCGGATGTTGGGGGGGTTGCCTGTATATGGGTGGCGGATGTTGGGGGGGTTGCCTGTGTATGGGTGACGGATGTTGTGGGGGGGTTGCCTGTGTATGGGTGGCGGATGTTGTTGGGGGGTTGCCTGTGTATGGGTGGCGGATGTTGTTGGGGGGTTGCCTGTGTATGGGTGGCGGATGTTGTTGGGGGGTTGCCTGTGTATGGGTGGCGGATGTTGTTGGGGGGTTGCCTGTGTATGGGTGGCGGATGTTGTTGGGGGGTTGCCTGTGTATGGGTGGCGGATGTTGTTGGGGGGTTGCCTGTGTATGGGTGGCGGATGTTGTTGGGGGGTTGCCTGTGTATGGGTGGCGGATGTTGTTGGGGGGTTGCCTGTGTATGGGTGGCGGATGTTGTTGGGGGGTTGCCTGTGTATGGGTGGGGGTGCCTTCATGCAGCAGAGGGTACAATCTGGGTTCTGATGATGAGGACTTATATGTATGTTTTTGGTTTCTTTATTAGCTGTGAATTTCATATGTGATCATCCAGCTATTCGGGCAATCAGCTTTGTGGGGTCTAACCAGGCCGGAGAATACATCTATGAGAGGGGGTCTCGAAATGGCAAGCGAGTGCAGTCCAACATGGTACACTCTCTCATTGGTTGGAGGGTCTCCTGTAATCTGCTCCTCTAACCGCTTAATCTTTTGCAGGGGGCCAAAAACCATGGAGTGGTGATGCCAGATGCCAATAAGGAGAACACCCTGAACCAGCTCGTTGGAGCAGCATTTGGTGCAGCAGGCCAGCGGTGTATGGCATTGTCAACTGCTGTTCTTGTTGGGGAGGCTAAGAAATGGCTTCCTGAGTTAGTTGAAAAAGCAAAGAAGTTGCGAGTGAACGCCGGTAAGAGTCTTCCATCAAGAGTTTTTTTTTAGGAATATTTTGTGTGAAATGTGGTAAACTAAGCTGGCCCATTGCGCCAACCTCCAGCCAAGCATTGGACGTCCTGGGTTTATGGTGGCCCCTGTCAGGAGGACACCTTACACAAGCTCTTCACCCCATTTAGCTGAGCTCCTGCCCCTCACAATGTGTCCTTCTTGTAGGAGCCATGTCGTCGACTCCCCTAAACCCCAACTTCACCAAAATTCTCAAATTCAAATTTGAATCTGCAAATAAGTAATGTTGTATATGGGAGGTCTGCTAAGTATTGTAGTCAAATGTTAGACAGAGGGAGGGGGCTTCCTCTGATTAGTGCCCCCACGCCTGTAAGCACTTGCTATGGCAGCCTGCGACCCCCCCCACACACTGCTGTCAGAATGAGCCGCCTGCTAAGCTGTGCCTGATGGGCAGCCTGTAAAAATCCCGTGGACTCGCAGAAGAGCGCATGTTCCAAAAGGGAACTAAAAGTTAATGAGAAAATAAGAAAAAAAGACACCCAAAAGTATTAAAAAATCTATTCACCCCTTACCCAAATTTCCATATTGTAGGGGTGGGGGGTACAGTTTATTGGGTGAGGTGGCAGAAATCCAGAGATGTGTTTGGTTCTGTGGGTTGGTAGTGGAGTCTCGGAGTCCACACCCCTGGTCCAGTACAGGTGGCCCCCGGTGAGGTCAGCTGCCACAATCGCTGAGGGATACCGCAATCCTGAGTGTTTGGGGGGCCTGGTGGGCATCACGTGGGCAGAGTCGGGAGGACAGCTGGACCGTATCCCCTCAATGTATTGCGTGGTCTGAGACCCCAATGGGGTGCATTGGTCACAGCTAGGAAGCTGAGTGAAGCCGAACACCGACCTAGAGGCGAGTTAGGGAAAACCTCTGTATAGTCTAGCCGGGCGATGTGACGCTGCGACTTCACCGCGCCAAGTGACGCCAAACTTAGAAGTGTGATGAATAACGACCCGCCTAAACCCCCTTTGTGTGAGGCAGAGAGCTATCCTTACAATATATTTACATAGATCTCTAAATAATAAAAGATCATTGGTGTCGCGCATTTAAACAGTGTCTGAACGATTAAAGTAGAAAACGACTGCGCCGTGAAAGACGTCACAAAAATGACAAAATGCACAATTCGAAATTTTTTTGGTAACCTGGCTTCTCCCAAAAATCGACTAAAAAGTGATCAAAAAGTCATAATGGTACCAAGAAAACGAAAGTCTACCCTGCAAAAAAGAAGCCTTGCACTGCTCTGTGGACGAGACCATACCTCCGTGCTCGCCATGTCTCGCAGACACCATAAAAATAAAACCATGGCGAAAATGTGCAATGGTGCCTTCATAAGGAAGTGTGAACAGAAAAATGATGGGTCTTTGGGAACGCAATGCAATTTGTCCTGGTCCTTAAGGGGTTAAGCAGCGGTGAATGCTCCTAGGCTCATTTTTTGTTTTTGTCACATTCCAAGAAAATAAAACAACAGATTTAGCATGAGATAAGATGGCAGTGTACGCGCTGCATACGGAACTGTCGAGCGCCAGTCTCCGCCCACTTGGCAGCTATGCATCTGAGCGGGCAGTCTTCTCATCTAGGGGTTTCCCTAACTGTGAACAGGGTCGGAGGGGTGAGAACGGCTCTTTTCCCTGACTGAGGTGCATTCTGTTCCAGGTGACCAGCCAGGGGCCGACGTGGGGCCCCTAATCAGTAAAGAGGCCAAGCAGCGGGTGTGCAGCCTGATTGACAGTGGCGTGAAGGAGGGCGCCGCGCTGCTGCTCGATGGCCGCAACATCAAAGTGAAGGGTTATGAGAACGGCAACTTTGTGGGGCCCACAGTATTGGCGGGTGTGACGGTAAGTGCCCTCCTTATATCTGTTCATGGGTGATGGTGGCGCGATGACTGACTCTGGTGTGTGATGCTTCTTGCAGCCAGACATGACCTGCTATAAGGAGGAGATCTTTGGACCAGTATTGGTGGTTCTAGGAGCTGACACTCTGGATGAAGCGATCGACATTGTAAATAAAAATCCATATGGAAATGGAACAGCAATCTTTACCACAAATGGAGCCACAGCCCGGAAGTACACTCACCTGGCAGATGTGGGACAGGTGGGTACATGGGAAGGGCGACCTGTTCAGACACCCTTCGGCTGCTCATGTCAGGAATACTGCCGATGGGGGGGACACGGAGTGGGTGATGGCATGTACTAGTGACATGTCACATGGGTGCCCCCATCCATTACCATTATTCTGCTCTGACCTCCCTTTTCTATGCATTTGACTGGCAGAGCGTCGCCGCCTCTTCTGTTGGTCACATTTCAATAATACATTTTTCCAAATTAATTTGCACCAAAGAGAAGGCACAACTTCTGCCGGGATCCAGGGCAAGGACTTTCCTCGACAAACCTTGTAATGTATACCCATTAAATGATCCTTGTCTGTACTGACGTGACGGTGCTGCCCAGCGGTGCCAGCCTTGCCGGAGCTTTACATGTGGCGGATAATGTGTAAATTCACCCTGTGACTGGGGTGAAATCCACTGCTGCGGGTTTTTTCCACATTTTGATAAGAATTCTGAGATTCTCGTCCACTTTGCTGGGACTGTACAACGCTGTGGATTTGCCGCACACAAATCTGTAACCGCTAATCAGTCAGGTGTGGACCCAGCCTAAAGCGTCTGTCTGTGTTTGGCCTTGTAGATCGGTGTGAATGTGCCCATCCCAGTGCCGCTGCCAATGTTCTCATTCACTGGATCTCGTGCCTCTTTTCGGGGAGACACCAACTTCTATGGCAAGCAGGTGAGGGGTTACTATGTTAATACGTGGTGAGGCGCCTGTGAATCCTGTGCCTCATTTTACTTTTTTTGTTTCAGGGGATTTATTTTTACACGCAGTTAAAGACGGTAATTTCTCAGTGGAAAGAGGAGGACGCCACCGTAACCAGTCCAGCTGTGGTCATGCCGACCATGGGCCGGTGAACAGCACGGGCCGAGGCCTTTTACAGTGGACTCTGAATGTCAGGCCCATAGTGATCTGTGAGATTTACAAGGGGAATAAATGTCTACATTTGTTGACTGTCTACGCTTTCTGACCACTGCACCACCTGGTTGTCAGTAAGTGCCACCTTCCTGGAGGAGCCATCAGCCAGCTCCGGGCTCTGAAGCGCTGTTTACTGTATTGGGGCACCCTCACCCATATGCCCAGCGGCTCTCATCCACTCAAGTTAAGCTGATAATATGGCAACTTCTGGTTCCAGCACTCTCGGCGAAGGTGATATAATAGCCTACCGAGAAATGAATAACGCCTTTCAGGGCGCAGACATTCTTACGTGTACGGATTTCGCCTTCATCTTGCCGGAAGCGCTGGTACCACAGTCCCTTCTCACTTGGCTGGAGATCAGCTGCAAGTCCCACATTACAAGCTGGTACAGTAAGGTCAGCACCCAGGTGCCCCCCTCATTTCATAGCACAGGGGATGGACAACATGGCGGCTGGATGCAGACAGAATTCCTTTATTCAGCTCATGACCCGGCATCTTGTCTTCTGGATGTCAGGCAGGACCAAGCCAGTCGCTGACTCTTCAGAGATGGGCTGAGTTAGGAAGATGGCGTCTCCAGGGGCCCTAGGGATGAAGCAAATGTCGTCAGGCTGTAGTCACACGTGATGGATTTGCCATGTTCTGCACGGAATCTCCTGAGTTAGGTACAACACCAGGGGGTTACACACAAAGACATTGCTGTGTGAACTTATGAGTCATGATATACAACGCCATGTCCTTAAAGGATAACTGTCTTTTTTAATTTTTTTTGGAGTATTGGATTGTGGTGATATCTCCTTGGTGGCCCTATTTAAACTTCTCACTGTGTATTCAATTACCCCTTAATTCAACAGTTTAGTTCCCTCTACTGCCTGCTTTTACCTCTGCTTAAAATCAGGTTGCTATGCAGGTCGGAGGATGGAGGACCAGAAGCACGCAGCGTGCAAGGTCACATTACTGACTGCCAGGGACTGTAGGTAAATGACTAAAGCCAGGTCCTCCCCAGCAGCTGATAACAGTGCCTGGGCTGTGTGCACTCCTCCCTGTCCCTGCGCTTGGCAGACGCTCCCTCACTCAGCAGAGCTGGAGAATGCAGAGTCGGAGCAGCGCAGACCAGGGAAGGGAGATCTGCCGTCTGCTCAGTGTATACATGAGAGCAACATGTGGTAAGAGGACCCCTCTGTGCTGCAGGAGATTAACCCTTTAGGGGGGAGGGCTCTGGTTACTGACACTTTTGGGGACTATTGTTACTGGCTAGTGAGGGCAGGCGGGATTAGCCTCAGGGTGAGGGCAGTGGCGGCCATCTTAACTGAATAGTGAGATTGCAGTTTTCTGCAGACTGGTTGCTAAGGGCTGAATCTTATTAAATATGGGGTAAGTCAGTCTAATAGTAACGGATTCTGGAATATCATGTTATTAGCAACTACATATATGAAAATTGAAATTAGGGTCTAAATGTGACAGTTATCCTTTAAAGGGCGGTTCTCCTGGAAAATGAACCACTAGTCATAAAAAGGTCCACTCAAAAATGGCTGCTTGACATCAAGGACTGGCCCTAGAATGCACATGAGGACGGGACAGACCAGCTCCCGGAGAGAAGCCGCTCCGCTGTATGCTGGCAGCACGCCCCTACTCCTGCTGATACTGGACCAACGCCAGTCCTGTCCCATAGTCTAAACAATTACTATCATGTGTCTGCTCAGGGAGGTACGAGGCGCAATAAGCCTTACCCTTGGTCTCCTGGAGCCGAGTCATCTTGACCGAATCCTTCTCTTCTTTTCCTGGAGTAAAGAAAGAGAAGAGGTCACGTTCCACTGCGCAGTGAAAGAAGAGGCTATGGCCATTCTGTGGGGGTGCCATTTCTCCTCAACCCCTCCCATTGCCACATGCTCGCCTATGCCCGTGTTTTTGGCCTCCTGCGCTCTCGCCTATGCCCGTGTTTTTGGCCTCCTGCGCGCTTGCCTATGCCCGTGTTTTTGGCCTCCTGCGCCCTCGCCTATGCCCGTGTTTTTAGCCTCCTGCGCCCTCGCCTATCCCTGTGTTTTTGGCCTCCTGCGCCCTCGCCTATGCCCGTGTTTTTAGCCTCCTGCGCCCTCGCCTGTGTTTTTTGGCCTCCTGAGTGCTTGCCTATGCCCATGTTTTTAGCCTCCCTCGCCTGTGTTTTTTGGCCTCCTGCGCTCTCGCCTATGCCCGTGTTTTTGGCCTCCTGCGCTCTCGCCTATGCCCGTGTTTTTGGCCTCCTGCGCTCTCGCCTATGCCCGTGTTTTTGGCCTCCTGCGCTCTCTCCTATGCCCGTATTTTTGGCCTCCTGCGCTCTCGCCTATGCCCGTATTTTTGGCCTCCTGCGCTCTCGCCTATGCCCGTGTTTTTGGCCTCCTGCGCTCTCGCCTATGCCTGTGTTTTTGGCCTCCTGCGCTCTCGCCTATGCCCGTGTTTTTGGCCTCCTGCGCTCTCGCCTATGCCCGTGTTTTTGGCCTCCTGCGCTCTCGCCTATGCCCGTGTTTTTGGCCTCCTGCGCTCTCGCCTATGCCCGTGTTTTTGGCCTCCTGCGCTCTCGCCTATGCCCGTGTTTTTGGCCTCCTGCGCTCTCGCCTATGCCTGTGTTTTTTGGCCTCCTGCGCCCTCGCCTGTGTTTTTTGGCCTCCTGAGTGCTTGGCTATGCCCATGTTTTTAGCCTCCTCCTCCCTCGCCTGTGTTTTTTGGCCTTCTGCGCGCTTGCCTATGCCCGTGTTTTTAGCCTCCTGCGCCCTTGCCTATGCCCGTGTTTTTAGCCTCCTGCGCCCTCGCCTATGCCCGTGTTTTTAGCCTCCTGCGCGCTTGCCTATGCCCGTGTTTTTGGCCTCCTGCGCTCTCGCCTATGCCCGTGTTTTTGGCCTCCTGCGCTCTCGCCTATGCTTGTATTTCTGGCCTCCTGCGCTCTCGCCTATGCCCGTGTTTTTGGCCTCCTGCGCTCTCGCCTATGCCCGTGTTTTTGGCCTCCTGCGCTCTCGCCTATGCTTGTAATTTTGGCCTCCTGCGCCCTCGCCTGTGTTTTTGGCCTCCTGCGCTCTCGCCTATGCCCGTGTTTTTGGCCTCCTGCGCTCTCGCCTATGCCCGTGTTTTTGGCCTCCTGCGCTCTCGCCTATGCTTGTAATTTTGGCCTCCTGCGCTCTCGCCTATGCCCGTGTTTTTAGCCTCCTGCTCCCTCGCCTGTGTTTTTGGCCTCCTGCGCTCTCGCCTATGCCCGTGTTTTTGGCCTTCTGCGCGCTCGCCTTGGGATAAGAGGATTAGGTGAAATCCTTCTTGCACCCCAGCATCTAACGACATGGAATAAGGACAAGTAATGTGCAGCTACATAAAAAAAAATTATCGGGGGAGGCACGAGGCCGACTTCGGGTAGATTACAGGCGTGAGGCTGATTGGTTGGTTGTTGCACTCAGGTTGGCCTCTTTTTGGGGACATGTCAGTAACCTATAAGATTATTACAGAATGTAATTGCTTTACCTTGGAGCGGCATCGCCTAACCCGACGACAGAGCCATTCATCTTGGCAAACAGCAGCCTCAGAACTTTCTCCTTCTGCTCCCATGTCAGATCTCCAAAATCAGCGCCTCCTCTCTGAAGGTGCGACCTATGAGACACTCATTAGACGGGCGGCTGTCTACCATGTTGCCTAGATCCTGGTCAGTGATTGGCACAGATTGCTGGAAGGGTGTGGGTCAGGGTGGCACAGATGCATGGGGAGGGGGATCCAGTGCACTAGGCGCACGGGAAGAGGGCCGGATACAAGTGGAGACCAGGATGTCACAGGCACCCAGTGATGATGAGAGTGATCACTGGCGGTAGGGAGGCGGTTTTTAGTTCTGTCTAATTACCATTTTTCAGCTTCCATGAGGTCACGGCTGACATCATTAGTGCTGTGCTCTCTGTTGTGAAAGGTCCGGACCTTGGGGTACTGCTCCGACCCGCTGGCTGCCATCCTCATGCGGCTGTGATACGCCACCTGTGCCATCTTCTGATAATAGTTCCTGCTTGACTTAATCTCCTGCTTCACATCCTCCAGCGCCTCAAGGAAAAAGCCTTCCACCTGGGTCCTCTCCTGTAGGATGTTGTGGGCCAGCTTCTTCACCCGCTTCATCTCTCTGTCCTTCATCTCTAGAGTTTTCTGCAGCTTCTGAAGCTCCACATGTTCTGCCTGCTCCACCACCTGTTGCTCCTTCTCCAGCGTCATCTTCTCCAGGGCATTCTCCAGAGTCCGGATGGTCTGCTGTAAGGCCTGGATTTGGGTGCTTCTCTCAGCGTCTTGTTTGATCTTGTGCTGAATGAGCTGCTGGTTGGTTTCCTGTGTAAGAAAAGAGACCTTAGATCTGGCGCTCGCCCACAGCCGCCTTGGATCTGGCGCTCGCCCACAGCCGCCTTGGATCTGGCGCTCGGAGGTGGGGGGGTAGAGAATTGGTGTAGTGCTGGGACATCGGGTGGGGGGGTTAGAGCCGTTGCGCCAGGACATTGGGGCGGGGGGTTAGCACAGTCAAGCCTGTGGCTCAGCCGCTAAGATTTTTGCCCTGGGTTGGAGACCCGCCACTCTGAGGTGTTCTCTATCACTATTACAATGCTCAAGGCCCTAGTGCTCTATATGAGGGAATGACTTATTTTAACCCCTTCCAGACCTTCATTATACATTTACAGTGGAAGTCAAGAATTGAACATGGCGCCTGCTCAGAGGTTGAGAAGGCGCCATAGCGCAGCAGACATCCATATGGCAATGATGCTGATCACTGACATTTAACCCCTCACATGCTGTGGTCAATTGCAATCATCTGAGGCATCCTTCCCCTGGAGCTCTTTGCCTCCGGGGGCCCAAATAGATCCCCCCTGCTGAGACGGAGGTTGCTATGGCAGTGTCAGGGTAAATCTTTGCAGTCTATGGGAGAAGCGATCAGACGATTGCATGTTAAACTCCCCTTGGAGGATTTAAAATAAGTAAAAAGAAATGAAAAAATGTATAAAAATTCTAATCAGCCCCTTTCCCCATAATAATAATAAAAGCTCAAGATGGTTGTCATAGTTTCCCACAGAAGCCCCTTCTATGATGATAAAGATATTTAGAGATGTGCCAACCTTGTCGTGCAGCAGCTGCTTCTTCTCCTCCTGCAGGAGCAGCGCTCGTTTCTGGATCTCGCGGGTCTGGTTCACATGATAAGAAATGGCTTCCCTCAGACGCACGTTCTCCTTAAAGACTGATCTTCCAACATCACCCAGCTGCCTGAAGGATGAATGGAGCATGTGGTGAGGTGGTCTCCAGGATCTGACCACCCACGCCCTACATCAGGTACTTTTTGGGTGGACCCTCCCCGGGATTTGGAGTAACTGGCTGGTGGCCAGGGTGCAGTCTGACCACAGAATCCTTAACCCGGAGATTACGGGGAATGTCGGGAACCGCTCGCAGGATCCTTATCCCGGAGATTACAGGGAATGGCGGGAGACGCTCGCAGGATCCTTATCCTAGAGATTATGGGGAATAGCGGGAAACGCTCGCAGGATCCTTATCCCGGAGATTACAGGGAATGGCGGGAGACGCTCGCATGATCCTTATCCCGGAAATTACAGGGAATGGCGGGAACCGCTCACAGGATCCTTATCCCGGAGATTACAGGGAATGGCGGGAACCGCTCACAGGATCCTTATCCTGGAGATTACAGGGAATGGAGGGAGCCGCTCGCAGGATCCTTATCCCGGAGATTATGGGGAATGGCGGGAGACGCTCGCAGGATCCTTATCCCGGAGATTACAGGGAATGGCGGGAGACGCTCGCATGATCCTTATCCCGGAAATTACAGGGAATGGCGGGAACCGCTCACAGGATCCTTATCCCGGAGATTACAGGGAATGGCGGGAACCGCTCACAGGATCCTTATCCTGGAGATTACAGGGAATGGAGGGAGCCGCTCGCAGGATCCTTATCCCGGAGATTATGGGGAATGGCGGGAGACGCTCGCAGGATCCTTATCCCGGAGATTACAGGGAATGGCGGGAGACGCTCGCATGATCCTTATCCCGGAAATTACAGGGAATGGCGGGAACCGCTCACAGGATCCTTATCCCGGAGATTACAGGGAATGGCGGGAACCGCTCACAGGATCCTTATCCTGGAGATTACAGGGAATGGAGGGAGCCGCTCGCAGGATCCTTATCCCGGAGATTATGGGGAATGGCGGGAGACGCTCTCATGTTTCTTTTCGTAGAGATTACAGAGAATGGCGGCTGGCGCTTGCAGGTTTCTTATCCCGGAGATTACAGGGAATAGCGGGAAACGCTCGCAGGATCCTTATTCTAGAGATTATGGGGAATGGCGGGAGACGCTCGCAGGTTACTTTTCCTAGAGATGCTGCTTCATTACATCACTTTTCTATTTGAAGAAATCTGGAACAATCCGCTATAAAAAAATATACATTCATGTTCACGCAACCAAGGAAAGCTCGGAGCCGAGGCACACAAGACTCTTCTGGAATGAAAGTGGCGGACCTTTACTGTGGTCCAGGATTAGTAAAACATTGCTGCTTTGTGAGAAACAGCTCCACACCTGTGTACAGGTCGTGTGTGGTATTGCAGCTCAGCCTCAACCACCAATGGATTTCAGCGGCAATACCAAATACAACCCAAGGACAGATGTGATGCTCTTTTTGGAAGAAATCAGCCATATTTTTCTAATCCTGCACAGCTCTTTTTAAGGGGGTGTTCCACATCACCTGTACAGCACATGACTTGTCAGGTTACAGGCTCAGCAGAGGGTATCGTACCTCCCCCATACAGCACATGACTTGTCAGGTTACAGGCTCAGCAGAGGGTATCGTACCTCCCCCATACAGCACATGACTTGTCAGGTTACAGGCTCAGCAGACGGTATCGTACCTCCCCCATACAGCACATGACTTGTCAGGTTACAGGCTCAGCAGAGGGTATCGTACCTCCCCCATACAGCACATGACTTGTCAGGTTACAGGCTCAGCAGAGGGTATCGTACCTCCCCCATACAGCACATGACTTGTCAGGTTACAGGCTCAGCAGAGGGTATCGTACCTCCCCCATACAGCACATGACTTGTCAGGTTACAGGCTCAGCAGAGGGTATCGTACCTCCCCCATACAGCACATGACTTGTCAGGTTACAGGCTCAGCAGAGGGTATCGTACCTCCCCCATACAGCACATGACTTGTCAGGTTACAGGCTCAGCAGAGGGTATCGTACCTCCCCCATACAGCACATGACTTGTCAGGTTACAGGCTCAGCAGACGGTATTACCAATGATAGAATTAGATACAGATGTGATTGGATACGCTTGCTGATTCAAGCTGTTCTTTGCACTCTGGAGATGGGGAGGTAAGTGCCTGTGGACTGTCAGTGATGGGATTAGATACACATCTCAGCAGGCTGTATCACATAGGATTAGATACACTTGCTGATTCAAGCTGTTCTTGGAGATGGGGAGGTAAGTGCCTGTGGACTATTCGTGATGGGATTTAGAAAGGGAGTAAGAGCAGGATTCATGTCTGGGTAACGTGGCCACCGGAGGCGCAGCTACTGCAGACTGAACGGTGTGGGGGCGGGGCCAGCCTGGGACTCAGGAAGTGCTGGATGTAGACATTCCTGCTCAGCCGCTGTGATGCCCAGAGAACGGAAAGCACAGACATGAAAAACCGGTGTTGGGGGCATAAATATGCATTGGCAAAGGTACTGGGAGCACAATAGAAAATTTGATTTTCGGACCAGACAACCTCTTTAAGGAGCGTGTACACATCCTAGAAGGGTTAATGGTTAGCATTGACCCACTTACGTGACGGCTTCAGTGTGAGCTTCCTCCGCCAGCATCATAATCTTCTTCTCAGCTTCCTTCTCCAAGCGTTGCTGAGGAAAACGAGAAAAGAAAGCCAAATGAAACCCTGTAAAATGTCCAGAGGAAGGGAACAGCCCTGAGAAATGCTCAGGTAATGGGCAACGGAGAGCGGAAGATTCCCCACCCCATCATTGCGGCCCGGGCCTGCCCTGTAGATCACAGTCCACACGCAGCGTCTCTAAGGTTCCGGTTCTGCTGGACGATGAGTTCTGCTCTGCAGGATCTGCCCTACTCCCTGACTGGAGTTCTTCAGTAGCTTTACAGTGAAGTTGTTTGAGGTTCTTTTCGTTCCTTCACTAGAGACACCTTGACGGCGATTACCGGTATTCAGATCAAGATGACAGACTTGGAGTCTTCTGACCGACTGCAGCCTTCGCCTCACACGTGTGACGGGAGGGAACGTTATGTCGGCCGCACACATTACACAGAGTGACGGGAGGGAACGTTAAGCCGGCCGCACACATTACATAGAGTGACTGGAGGGAACGTTAAGCCGGCCGCACACATTACACAGAGTGACGGGAGGGAACGTTATATCAGCCGCACACATTACATAGAGTGACGGGAGGGAACGTTAAGCCGGCCGCACACATTACACAGAGTGACGGGGGGGAACGTTAAGCCGGCCGCACACATTACACAGAGTGACGGGGGGGAACGTTAAGCCGGCCGCACACATTACACAGAGTGACGGGAGGGAACGTTAAGCCGGCCGCACACATTACATAGAGTGACGGGAGGGAACGTTAAGCCGGCCGCACACATTACACAGAGTGACGGGAGGGAACGTTAAGCCGGCCGCACACATTACATAGAGTGACTGGGGGGAACGTTATGTCGGCCGCACACATTACACAGAGTGACGGGGGGGAACGTTATGTCGGCCGCACACATTACACAGAGTGACTGGAGGGAACGTTAAGCCGGCCGCACACATTACACAGAGTGACGGGAGGGAACGTTATATCAGCCGCACACATTACACAGAGTGACGGGGGGGAACGTTATGTCGGCCGCACACATTACACAGAGTGACTGGAGGGAACGTTAAGCCGGCCGCACACATTACACAGAGTGACGGGAGGGAACGTTATATCAGCCGCACACATTACACAGAGTGACGGGGGGGAACGTTAAGCCGGCCGCACACATTACACAGAGTGACGGGAGGGAACGTTATATCAGCCGCACACATTACATAGAGTGACGGGAGGGAACGTTAAGCCGGCCGCACACATTACACAGAGTGACTGGGGGGAACGTTAAGCCAGCCGCACACATTACTCAGAGTGACTGGGGGGAACGTTAAGCCAGCCGCACACATTACTCAGAGTGACTGGGGGGAACGTTAAGCCGGCCGCACACATTACACAGAGTGACGGGAGGGAACGTTAAGTCGGCTGCACACATTACATAGAGTGACTGGAGGGAACGTTAAGCCGGCCGCACAAATTACACAGAGTGACGGGAGGGAACGTTATATCAGCCGCACACATTACATAGAGTGACGGGAGGGAACGTTAAGCCGGCCGCACACATTACACAGAGTGACGGGGGGGAACGTTAAGCCGGCCGCACACATTACACAGAGTGACGGGGGGGAACGTTAAGCCGGCCGCACACATTACACAGAGTGACGGGGGGGAACGTTAAGCCGGCCGCACACATTACACAGAGTGACGGGAGGGAACGTTAAGCCGGCCGCACACATTACACAGAGTGACGGGAGGGAACGTTATGTTGGCCGCACACATTACATAGAGTGACTGGGGGGAATGTTAAGCCGGCCGCACACATTACACAGAGTGACGGGGGGGAACGTTAAGCCGGCCGCACACATTACACAGAGTGACGGGGGGGAACGTTAAGCCGGCCGCACACATTACACAGAGTGACGGGGGGGAACGTTAAGCCGGCCGCACACATTACACAGAGTGACGGGAGGGAACGTTAAGCCGGCCGCACACATTACACAGAGTGACGGGAGGGAACGTTATATCAGCCGCACACATTACATAGAGTGACGGGGGGGAACGTTAAGCCGGCCGCACACATTACACAGAGTGACGGGAGGGAACGTTAAGTCGGCTGCACACATTACACAGAGTGACGGGAGGGAACGTTATGTTGGCCGCACACATTACATAGAGTGACTGGGGGGAATGTTATGTCAGCCGCACACATTACACAGAGTGACTGGGGGGGACCTTATGTCGGCCGCACACATTACACAGAGTGACTGGGGGGAACGTTATGTCGGCCGCACACATTACACAGAGTGACTGGGGGGAACGTTATGTCGGCCGCACACATTACACAGAGTGACTGGGGGGAACGTTATGTCGGCCGCACACATTAGATAGAAATCGGCCGATGGCTGCACAATCTTCCGGTGTCCCTTGCACTGATGCGATCGTACACGTTGGTCCACTTCAGCCGTCACAGCGGTTCATGACCCTAATGAAACCGGGCGATGGACGAGAGATCTTTCAGAGATCTTTTGTCCAGCTATGGAATGAAAGTATTAAAGATGGCCACGTTCTGTCATTTGATGGCGAAAACGATTACTTGTCGTTCCGTCCATTTTGATCTACTTTAGACGCCATCTTTAGGCTGGACTCACACGTCTTATCTGCCCCGATACAGGTCTAACTGACCCGAACTCACGACGTCCAGATCCCTAGGGTCAGGCCATGACACACGCTGGAGATACGGGCCCTTACGCGTGTAGTCACTGTAAGGGGCCCGGCAGGAGCATTACCTTCTCCTCCATGAAGTGCCTCTCCGTGGTGGACAGAGCTTTCTGATGATCCTTTTTGGCTCGGAGCAGGCTGTCCTTGATCTGTAGGGAGAGTACAGGCATGTAAGTGGGTGCTGACTATCCTCAGTGGCTGAGGTCGATGTTTTTGGGGGGTGACCTCTTCCAGTTCTCTCTCCAGTTCAGCCTTGTGTCTGTGGAATTCCTTCATCGCTCTGAACTCGGACTGAATGACCTGCATCTCATGAGCTCTACGGGAAGATTCCTCTTCCAGACCAGAAATCTGCTTCTGATGCGTCTCCACCTGGGAAAGAACAGAATTCTATAGAGAAATATGGAGTGGAGACTGCTGGACAATAACTCCCACTTTCCACCAGTGCTGACTGTGGGCTTCCTAAACAAGTAGCCCAGGATTTTGGAAAAGCCAAAATAGAACAAAGGTTCTGTGCTGTGAGGATGACATAAGAAAGGAGAAATCCTGGAGGCCACACCCTAAAGGGGACCTCCGAGGACAGAACAAGGGGCCACTAAGGACAGAAGCCTCATGTACACAGTCTTGCTCCAAGGGCAGGAGGAGAGCAGACTGGGGCAGATTTACTAACAGTGGCTGGGTGGTAGATGTGGCTTACTTTGTGCCAGAATCGTACACCTATTTAGCCACCCCCCCCCCCCCCCCCTGGGTCACACCCCTTCCCTCCCATTGTTGGGCATGACAATAGATGTGGTGCATGGCCTCTGCACCTGAACTCTGCTGCATTTCCCACAGTAAATCGGCCCGACTGTCTGAGTTCTGGTTCTGCTCTCACCCATCCTATATGACCTGCATTGCTAGAAGACAACATTCTGCCCCTTCACTGCTGGCTGCCAGCCCTCACCCACATGCCAGTCTTTACCAGGGCTAGATTGGTCATGCATAGGGCACTCACCAGCCGCGCTCGCTCCTCTTCAGCCATTTTCCTCTGTGCTATCAGCTGTTGCTGCAGTTTCCCAATCTGTAGAAGTGGAGATGGTTAAAGCTGTGGTGGTCACTGGGCATCAATGCTACACAGCACATGCACCACAGCCCGGAGAAGCACAGTCCGCCCAGCAAACAGCTGTAGGTAATGGGGACGCCTCACCCATAATGGGCTGGCAGGCCTTCACTACATCATACAGTGCTTCATGCCCTGCAGAAGATGCTTGCCTGCTCCCCAGGGGAGCTTCAAAAGGCAAACTGAAAGTGGAAAATGAGAAGAAAAAAAACACAACACACTGCGGCTTTTGTCCGGCCACCTCTCGGCATGTTTGCCGTGCTGCAGCCAGACCTCCGGCCTGCCCCCATTATAGTGAATGGGGCCGGAGCGCACTTCCGCCAGCACGGTGGACTTGCGGTAGCACGGATCCAGCAAGCTACCGCAAGTGTGAAAGTAGCCTAAGAGGAGAGGAAGAACAGAAGTGTAAGAGGAGAGAAAGAACGGAAGTGTAAGAGGAGCAAAGAGGAGAGGAAGAACGGAAGTGTAAGAGGAGAGGAAGAACGGAAGTGTAAGAGGAGAGGAAGAACGGAAGTGTAAGAGGAGAGGAAGAACGGAAGTGTAAGAGGAGAGGAAGAATGGAAGTGTAAGAGGAGAGGAAGAACGGAAGTGTAAGAGGAGAGGAAGAACGGAAGTGTAAGAGGAGAGGAAGAACGGAAGTGTAAGAGGAGAGGAAGAACGGAAGTGTAAGAGGAGAAGAAGAACGGAAGTGTAAGAGGAGAAAAGAGGAGAGGAAGAACGGAAGTGTAAGAGGAGAGGAAGAACGGAAGTGTAAGAGGAGAAGAAGAACGGAAGTGTAAGAGGAGAGGAAGAACGGAAGTGTAAGAGGAGAGGAAGAACGGAAGTGTAAGAGGAGAGAAACAACGGAAGTGTAAGAGGAGAGAAACAACGGAAGTGTAAGAGGAGAGAAACAACGGAAGTGTAAGAGGAGAGGAAGAACGGAAGTGTAAGAGGAGAGGAAGAACGGAAGTGTAAGAGGAGAGGAAGAACGGAAGTGTAAGAGGAGAGGAAGAACGGAAGTGTAAGAGGAGAGGAAGAACGGAAGTGTAAGAGGAGAGGAAGAACGGAAGTGTAAGAGGAGAGGAAGAACGGAAGTGTAAGAGGAGAGGAAGAACGGAAGTGTAAGAGGAGAGGAAGAACAGAAGTGTAAGAGGAGAGGAAGAACGGAAGTGTAAGAGGAGAGAAACAACGGAAGTGTAAGAGGAGAGGAAGAACGGAAGTGTAAGAGGAGAGGAAGAACGGAAGTGTAAGAGGAGAGGAAGAACGGAAGTGTAAGAGGAGAGGAAGAACGGAAGTGTAAGAGGAGAGGAAGAACGGAAGTGTAAGAGGAGAGGAAGAACGGAAGTGTAAGAGGAGAGGAAGAACGGAAGTGTAAGAGGAGAAGAAGAACGGAAGTGTAAGAGGAGAGGAAGAACGGAAGTGTAAGAGGAGAGGAAGAACGGAAGTGTAAGAGGAGAGAAACAACGGAAGTGTAAGAGGAGAGGAAGAACGGAAGTGTAAGAGGAGAGAAACAACAGAAGTGTAAGAGGAGCAAAGAGGAGAGGAAGAACGGAAGTGTAAGAGGAGAGGATGAACGGAAGTGTAAGAGGAGAGAAACAACAGAAGTGTAAGAGGAGCAAAGAGGAGAGGAAGAACGGAAGTGTAAGAGGAGAGGAAGAACGGAAGTGTAAGAGGAGAGGAAGAACGGAAGTGTAAGAGGAGAGGAAGAACGGAAGTGTAAGAGGAGCAAAGAGGAGAGGAAGAACGGAAGTGTAAGAGGAGAGGATGAACGGAAGTGTAAGAGGAGAGGAAGAACGGAAGTGTAAGAGGAGAGAAACAACGGAAGTGTAAGAGGAGAGGAAGAACGGAAGTGTAAGAGGAGAGAAACAACAGAAGTGTAAGAGGAGCAAAGAGGAGAGGAAGAACGGAAGTGTAAGAGGAGAGGATGAACGGAAGTGTAAGAGGAGAGAAACAACAGAAGTGTAAGAGGAGCAAAGAGGAGAGGAAGAACGGAAGTGTAAGAGGAGAGGAAGAACGGAAGTGTAAGAGGAGAGGAAGAACGGAAGTGTAAGAGGAGAGGAAGAACGGAAGTGTAAGAGGAGCAAAGAGGAGAGGAAGAACGGAAGTGTAAGAGGAGAGGATGAACGGAAGTGTAAGAGGAGAGGAAGAACGGAAGTGTAAGAGAAGAGGATGAACGGAAGTGCAAGAGGAGAGGAGGAACGGAAGTGCAAGAGGAGAGGAGGAACGGAAGTGCAAGAGGAGAGGAGGAACGGAAGTGCAAGAGGAGAGGAGGAACGGAAGTGCAAGAGGAGAGGAGGAACGGAAGTGCAAGAGGAGAGGAGGAACGGAAGTGCAAGAGGAGAGGAGGAACGGAAGTGCAAGAGGAGAGGAAGAACGGAAGTGCAAGAGGAGAGGAAGAACGGAAGTGCAAGAGGAGAGGAGGAACGGAAGTGCAAGAGGAGAGGAGGAACGGAAGTGCAAGAGGAGAGGAGGAACGGAAGTGTAAGAGGAGCAAAGAGGAGAGGAGGAACGGAAGTGCAAGAGGAGAGGAGGAACGGAAGTGCAAGAGGAGAGGAGGAACGGAAGTGCAAGAGGAGAGGAGGAACGGAAGTGCAAGAGGAGAGGAGGAACGGAAGTGCAAGAGGAGAGGAGGAACGGAAGTGCAAGAGGAGAGGAGGAACGGAAGTGCAAGAGGAGAGGAGGAACGGAAGTGCAAGAGGAGAGGAGGAACGGAAGTGCAAGAGGAGAGGAAGAACGGAAGTGCAAGAGGAGAGGAAGAACGGAAGTGCAAGAGGAGAGGAAGAACGGAAGTGCAAGAGGAGAGGAAGAACGGAAGTGCAAGAGGAGAGGAAGAACGGAAGTGCAAGAGGAGAGGAAGAACGGAAGTGCAAGAGGAGAGGAAGAACGGAAGTGTAAGAGGAGAGGAAGAACGGAAGTGTAAGAGGAGAGAAACAACAGAAGTGTAAGAGGAGAGGAAGAACGGAAGTGTAAGAGGAGAGGAAGAACGGAAGTGTAAGAGGAGAGAAACAACAGAAGTGTAAGAGGAGCAAAGAGGAGAGGAAGAACGGAAGTGTAAGAGGAGAGGATGAACGGAAGTGTAAGAGGAGAGAAACAACAGAAGTGTAAGAGGAGCAAAGAGGAGAGGAAGAACGGAAGTGTAAGAGGAGAGGAAGAACGGAAGTGTAAGAGGAGAGGAAGAACGGAAGTGTAAAAAGAGAGGAAGAACGGAAGTGTAAAAAGAGAGGAAGAACGGAAGTGTAAAAAGAGAGGAAGAACGGAAGTGTAAAAAGAGAGAAAGAACGGAAGTGTAAAAAGAGAGGAAGAACGGAATTGTAAAAAGAGAGGAAGAACGGAAGTGTAAAAAGAGAGGAAGAACGGAAGTGTAAAAAGAGAGGAAGAACGGAATTGTAAAAAGAGAGGAAGAACGGAAGTGTAAAAAGAGAGGAAGAACGGAAGTGTAAAAAGAGAAGAATAACGGAATTGTAAAAAGAGAGGAAGAATAAAAATGTGAGAGGAGAGGAAAAACGGAAGTGACTGCCGGCATCCAAGAGCCCATGCATGCAGAGGCCACGTGATGACCTATGTGTGCAGGGAAGCTGGGGCTGCGAGGGATTACCTATGTGTGCAGGGAAGCTGGGACTGCGGGATGACCTATGTGTGCAGGGAAGCTGGGACTGCGGGGCAGAGGGATGACCTATGTGTGCAGGGAAGCTGGGACTGCGGGGCAGAGGGATGACCTATGTGTGCAGGGAAGCTGGGACTGCGGGGCAGAGGGATGACCTATGTGTGCAGGGAAGCTGGGACTGCGGGGCAGAGGGATGACCTTTGTGTGCAGGGAAGCTAGGACTGCGGGGCAGAGGGATGACCTATGTGTGCAGGGAAGCTAGGACTGCGGGGCAGAGGGATGACCTATGTGTGCAGGGAAGCTGGGACTGCGGGGCAGAGGGATGACCTATGTGTGCAGGGAAGCTAGGACTGCGGGGCAGAGGGATGACCTTTGTGTGCAGGGAAGCTAGGACTGCGGGGCAGAGGGATGACCTATGTGTGCAGGGAAGCTGGGACTGCGGGGCAGAGGGATGACCTATGTGTGCAGGGAAGCTAGGACTGCGGGGCAGAGGGATGACCTTTGTGTGCAGGGAAGCTAGGACTGCGGGGCAGAGGGATGACCTATGTGTGCAGGGAAGCTGGGACTGCGGGGCAGAGGGATGACCTATGTGTGCAGGGAAGCTAGGACTGCGGGGCAGAGGGATGACCTTTGTGTGCAGGGAAGCTAGGACTGCGGGGCAGAGGGATGACCTTTGTGTGCAGGGAAGCTAGGACTGCGGGGCAGAGGGATGACCTATGTGTGCACGGAAGCTGGGACTGCGGGGCAGAGGGATGACCTATGTGTGCAGGGAAGCTAGGACTGCGGGGCAGAGGGATGACCTTTGTGTGCAAGGAAGCTGGGACTGCGGGGCAGACGGATGACCTACAGTATGTGTGCAGGGAAGCTGGGACTGCGGGGCAGAGGGATGATCTATGTGTGCAGGGAAGCTGGGACTGCGGGGCAGAGGGATGACCTATGTGTGCACGGAAGCTGGGACTGCGGGGCAAAGGGATGACCTATGTGTGCAGGGAAGCTGGGACTGCGGGGCAGAGGGATGACCTATGTGTGCAGGGAAGCTGGGACTGCGGGGCAGAGGGATGACCTATGTGTGCAGGGAAGCTGGGACTGCGGGGCAGAGGGATGACCTTTGTGTGCAGGGAAGCTGGGACTGCGGGGCAGAGGGATGACCTATGTGTGCAGGGAAGCTAGGACTGCGGGGCAGAGGGATGACCTATGTGTGCAGGGAAGCTGGGACTGCGGGGCAGAGGGATGACCTATGTGTGCAGGGAAGCTAGGACTGCGGGGCAGAGGGATGACCTTTGTGTGCAGGGAAGCTAGGACTGCGGGGCAGAGGGATGACCTATGTGTGCAGGGAAGCTGGGACTGCGGGGCAGAGGGATGACCTATGTGTGCAGGGAAGCTAGGACTGCGGGGCAGAGGGATGACCTATGTGTGCAGGGAAGCTAGGACTGCGGGGCAGAGGGATGACCTATGTGTGCAGGGAAGCTGGGACTGCGGGGCAGAGGGATGACCTATGTGTGCAGGGAAGCTAGGACTGCGGGGCAGAGGGATGACCTTTGTGTGCAGGGAAGCTAGGACTGCGGGGCAGAGGGATGACCTTTGTGTGCAGGGAAGCTAGGACTGCGGGGCAGAGGGATGACCTATGTGTGCACGGAAGCTGGGACTGCGGGGCAGAGGGATGACCTATGTGTGCAGGGAAGCTAGGACTGCGGGGCAGAGGGATGACCTTTGTGTGCAAGGAAGCTGGGACTGCGGGGCAGACGGATGACCTACAGTATGTGTGCAGGGAAGCTGGGACTGCGGGGCAGAGGGATGATCTATGTGTGCAGGGAAGCTGGGACTGCGGGGCAGAGGGATGACCTATGTGTGCACGGAAGCTGGGACTGCGGGGCAAAGGGATGACCTATGTGTGCAGGGAAGCTGGGACTGCGGGGCAGAGGGATGATCTATGTGTGCAGGGAAGCTGGGACTGCGGGGCAGAGGGATGACCTATGTGTGCACGGAAGCTGGGACTGCGGGGCAGAGGGATGACCTATGTGTGCACGGAAGCTAGGACTGCGGGGCAAAGGGATGACCTATGTGTGCAGGGACTGCTAGGACTGCGGGGCAGAGGGATGACCTATGTGTGCAGGGAAGCTGGGACTGCGGGGCAGAGGGATGACCTATGTGTGCAGGGAAGCTAGGACTGCGGGGCAGAGGGATGACCTTTGTGTGCAGGGAAGCTAGGACTGCGGGGCAGAGGGATGACCTATGTGTGCAGGGAAGCTGGGACTGCGGGGCAGAGGGATGACCTATGTGTGCAGGGAAGCTAGGACTGCGGGGCAGAGGGATGACCTTTGTGTGCAGGGAAGCTAGGACTGCGGGGCAGAGGGATGACCTTTGTGTGCAGGGAAGCTGGGACTGCGGGGCAGAGGGATGACCTATGTGTGCAGGGAAGCTGGGACTGCGGGGCAGAGGGATGACCTATGTGTGCAGGGAAGCTAGGACTGCGGGGCAGAGGGATGACCTTTGTGTGCAGGGAAGCTAGGACTGCGGGGCAGAGGGATGACCTTTGTGTGCAGGGAAGCTAGGACTGCGGGGCAGAGGGATGACCTATGTGTGCACGGAAGCTGGGACTGCGGGGCAGAGGGATGACCTATGTGTGCAGGGAAGCTAGGACTGCGGGGCAGAGGGATGACCTATGTGTGCAGGGAAGCTAGGACTGCGGGGCAGAGGGATGACCTATGTGTGCACGGAAGCTGGGACTGCGGGGCAGAGGGATGACCTTTGTGTGCAAGGAAGCTGGGACTGCGGGGCAGACGGATGACCTACAGTATGTGTGCAGGGAAGCTGGGACTGCGGGGCAGAGGGATGATCTATGTGTGCAGGGAAGCTGGGACTGCGGGGCAGAGGGATGACCTATGTGTGCAGGGAAGCTGGGACTGCGGGGCAGAGGGATGATCTATGTGTGCAGGGAAGCTGGGACTGCGGGGCAAAGGGATGACCTATGTGTGCAGGGAAGCTGGGACTGCGGGGCAGAGGGATGATCTATGTGTGCAGGGAAGCTGGGACTGCGGGGCAGAGGGATGACCTATGTGTGCACGGAAGCTGGGACTGCGGGGCAGAGGGATGACCTATGTGTGCACGGAAGCTAGGACTGCGGGGCAAAGGGATGACCTATGTGTGCAGGGAAGCTGGGACTGCGGGGCAGAGGGATGACCTATGTGTGCAGGGAAGCAGGGACTGCGGGGCAGAGGGATGACCTATGTGTGCAGGGACTGCTAGGAGGGAAGCCCGTTATAAACACTGTGTGGCGGTGACGTATAATGGGAATTTACCATGTCATCCTTCCGTTCGTCCTGCTTCTTGAGAAACCCTATGACATCCAGCATGTCCTTCTCCAGCTGATACTGGTTCTTCGTCAGCTCCACATTGTTCTGTGCCAGGCTGCGTGCAGCCTCCCGGTACTCGGCTCGGGAAAACTCTGTCACCTTTAGTCGGGTCTCCCACACCGCCGCACTCGCCTTCGCTCTCTCCACCTCTGACTCTTTATCCACACCCAGTTCATGTTTTCCGGCTGCCTTCTTCCTACAAGCAAAAAGACTCTGGACAGTGACCCCAATGTGCACATTCAGACGCTGACAAAAATACCGGGTCCTCTCTGGGGTGGGGGGGAAGGGGAGGGCGGCGTGGTCCTCTCTGGGGTGGGGGGAACTGTCCTCCACGGGGTGGGGGACACGGTCCTCGTGGGGGTGGGGGCGCTGTCCTCTACGGGGTGGGGGACGCTGTCCTCCATGGGGTGGGGGACACGGTCCTCTCCGGGGTGGGTGCGCTGTCCTCTCCGGGGTGGGGGTGCTGTCCTAGGGTTGCCACCTGTACGGGATTGACCCGGACAGTCCAGGTTTGTAATCCTGTGCCCGGGTACAAGCCTTTCTCAGACCCGGGCACAGGATTCATTTCAAACTGCAGTGCAGACTGTCTGACTTGCTCGCTCACGGTCCTGACAGCTGGCGGCGAGCTGTGAGTGGCCGGCATTCCGGGACCAGCTCGAACCTGAAAAGGACGAGGCTGCCGGTCAGGATGGATTGGAAGCCGGAGAGCTGGGGGCTGTGGGTGGTCAGGAGCACGAAGACGCTGCTGAAGGAGAGCAGCAAACCCTCGCCCCACAGCATGGCGGCCGCGCCGGGACTGAGCTGCTCTCACTCCCAGATCAGGCCGGATAACAATGAGACGAGCCGCGGGCTTGCGCTCCTCCCGTCCCCGGCTCTTCTGCTGCGCTCCTTTCCTATCACCTCCCCTCTCTCCGTTACCGGGCCCAGGAAAGCTGTAGGACTCTCACACAACACTCTGCAGTCAGTGTGCCGGCCCCGAGTGATGGTTCCCAGGGGATGAGGGCCACATTACTCTAACTGGGGGTCACTATTATTCTTAATGGGTGGCACTAATGGGGGCATTACTCTTACTAGGGGGATTATTCTTACTGGGGGGCACTAATAGGGGGCATTATTCATTCTGGGGCGCACTAATAGGGCAATTTCTCTTACTGGGCCACA
>NW_024400015.1:0-52132 GCF_905171765.1 Bufo bufo | reverse complement strand
TAACCCTAACCCTAACCCTAACCCTAACCCTAACCCTAACCCTAACCCTAACCCTAACCCTAACCCTAACCCTAACCCTAACCCTAACCCTAACCCTAACCCTAACCCTAACCCTAACCCTAACCCTAACCCTAACCCTAACCCTAACCCTAACCCTAACCCTAACCCTAACCCTAACCCTAACCCTAACCCTAACCCTAACCCTAACCCTAACCCTAACCCTAACCCTAACCCTAACCCTAACCCTAACCCTAACCCTAACCCTAACCCTAACCCTAACCCTAACCCTAACCCTAACCCTAACCCTAACCCTAACCCTAACCCTAACCCTAACCCTAACCCTAACCCTAACCCTAACCCTAACCCTAACCCTAACCCTAACCCTAACCCTAACCCTAACCCTAACCCTAACCCTAACCCTAACCCTAACCCTAACCCTAACCCTAACCCTAACCCTAACCCTAACCCTAACCCTAACCCTAACCCTAACCCTAACCCTAACCCTAACCCTAACCCTAACCCTAACCCTAACCCTAACCCTAACCCTAACCCTAACCCTAACCCTAACCCTAACCCTAACCCTAACCCTAACCCTAACCCTAACCCTAACCCTAACCCTAACCCTAACCCTAACCCTAACCCTAACCCTAACCCTAACCCTAACCCTAACCCTAACCCTAACCCTAACCCTAACCCTAACCCTAACCCTAACCCTAACCCTAACCCTAACCCTAACCCTAACCCTAACCCTAACCCTAACCCTAACCCTAACCCTAACCCTAACCCTAACCCTAACCCTAACCCTAACCCTAACCCTAACCCTAACCCTAACCCTAACCCTAACCCTAACCCTAACCCTAACCCTAACCCTAACCCTAACCCTAACCCTAACCCTAACCCTAACCCTAACCCTAACCCTAACCCTAACCCTAACCCTAACCCTAACCCTAACCCTAACCCTAACCCTAACCCTAACCCTAACCCTAACCCTAACCCTAACCCTAACCCTAACCCTAACCCTAACCCTAACCCTAACCCTAACCCTAACCCTAACCCTAACCCTAACCCTAACCCTAACCCTAACCCTAACCCTAACCCTAACCCTAACCCTAACCCTAACCCTAACCCTAACCCTAACCCTAACCCTAACCCTAACCCTAACCCTAACCCTAACCCTAACCCTAACCCTAACCCTAACCCTAACCCTAACCCTAACCCTAACCCTAACCCTAACCCTAACCCTAACCCTAACCCTAACCCTAACCCTAACCCTAACCCTAACCCTAACCCTAACCCTAACCCTAACCCTAACCCTAACCCTAACCCTAACCCTAACCCTAACCCTAACCCTAACCCTAACCCTAACCCTAACCCTAACCCTAACCCTAACCCTAACCCTAACCCTAACCCTAACCCTAACCCTAACCCTAACCCTAACCCTAACCCTAACCCTAACCCTAACCCTAACCCTAACCCTAACCCTAACCCTAACCCTAACCCTAACCCTAACCCTAACCCTAACCCTAACCCTAACCCTAACCCTAACCCTAACCCTAACCCTAACCCTAACCCTAACCCTAACCCTAACCCTAACCCTAACCCTAACCCTAACCCTAACCCTAACCCTAACCCTAACCCTAACCCTAACCCTAACCCTAACCCTAACCCTAACCCTAACCCTAACCCTAACCCTAACCCTAACCCTAACCCTAACCCTAACCCTAACCCTAACCCTAACCCTAACCCTAACCCTAACCCTAACCCTAACCCTAACCCTAACCCTAACCCTAACCCTAACCCTAACCCTAACCCTAACCCTAACCCTAACCCTAACCCTAACCCTAACCCTAACCCTAACCCTAACCCTAACCCTAACCCTAACCCTAACCCTAACCCTAACCCTAACCCTAACCCTAACCCTAACCCTAACCCTAACCCTAACCCTAACCCTAACCCTAACCCTAACCCTAACCCTAACCCTAACCCTAACCCTAACCCTAACCCTAACCCTAACCCTAACCCTAACCCTAACCCTAACCCTAACCCTAACCCTAACCCTAACCCTAACCCTAACCCTAACCCTAACCCTAACCCTAACCCTAACCCTAACCCTAACCCTAACCCTAACCCTAACCCTAACCCTAACCCTAACCCTAACCCTAACCCTAACCCTAACCCTAACCCTAACCCTAACCCTAACCCTAACCCTAACCCTAACCCTAACCCTAACCCTAACCCTAACCCTAACCCTAACCCTAACCCTAACCCTAACCACAACCCTAACCCTAACCCTAACCACAACCCTAACCCTAACCCTAACCCTAACCCTAACCCTAACCCCAACCCTAACCCTAACCCTAACCCCAACCCTAACCCTAACCCCAACCCTAACCCTAACCCTAACCCTAACCCTAACCCTAACCCTAACCCTAACCCTAACCCTAACCCTAACCCTAACCCTAACTCTCTCGACCGGGTCCAGCTGGGTCGACGCTACTGCTGCCTTCCATGCGGTGCTGCCTTCCATGCGGTGCTGTCCTCCGACCCTCCCCCTCTGTTAGCCTCCAGCCGAGGGTACAAGGAACCAAATCCCGGGTGAGGTGCGGTGCCTTGCCCGGGTGAAGGCCGATCCGGGTACCGCATGCCGTCAGGCGGTAGGTTTCGAAGCCTCGCTGTCCCTCGCCCGAACCAGGGTGGAGGGCCGAGCGCCTGGACACCAGGGCTCAGCTCACCGAGCTGAGCGAGATGATGGAAATGCACCCAAACAGCCGTTGGAGGGGCAACCACCCGCACGGGGTGTGTGCCAGCCTATCCCAAGCAGCGGGGGCCGGCAGAGATGTGGAACTGCGGCGCACCCGAAAAAAACCCGGTTGACTGTTGGTGGGAAGGTGGATTGGACGGTTGGGAAGAAGGGGTCTCTGCATCCCTTCATCCCGTGCCCCCCGCAGCCGTACTTCTGCATCTCACCGACAAGTGTCTTGCCGGGGTCGGGCTTGGGGCTGGAGAGGAGTCGGAGGAGGTGTCTGTGTTGGGAAGCGTGGTACGTCGAAAGCCCCCGGGTGGGATGGTGGAGAGGCGATGCGGAGATGGGGATGGCCAGGCCCGCGGGGGGCGGCTCTGAGCAGGTCCCCGGACAACCCTCCGTGTCACTCTCTCGACCGGGTCCAGCTGGGTCGACGCTACTGCTGCCTTCCATGCGGTGCTGCCTTCCATGCGGTGCTGTCCTCCGACCCTCCCGGGGCTATGGCTGTCTCAGGGTCGCTTCTCCATCGATCGCCCTGCCGCCCCCCAACCTTCCTGGTGGCGGCGGCGGCGTGGCTGGGGTCGGTCGCAGGGGTGGGTTTTTCCCACGGGGTCAGGGAGGGAGAGCGGGGAAAGCGGTTCCCCCTCTGCTCCGCGTGCCCCAAGCCTTCCCCTTCGTCCCCCCAAGACCAGACCTCGCCAGCCGTGCGAGAACTTCGAACGCACCTTGCGGCCACGGGTTACTCCCGGGGCTACTCCCATCTGAAGGTCGCTTCTCCGTCAATCGCCCCGCCGTCCCCAACCCTTCCCGGTGGTTGTGGCGGCGGCGGCGCGACTGGGGTCTGTCGCAGGGGTGGGTTTTTCCCACGGGGTCGGGGAGGGAGAGCGGGGAAAGCGGTTCCCCCTCTGCTCCGCGCGCCCCACGCCTTCCCCTTCGTCCCCCCAAGGCCAGACCTCGCCAGCCGTGCGAGAACTTTGAACGCACTTTGCGGCCCCGGGTTCTTCCCGGGGCTACTCCCATCTGAAGGTCGCTTCTCCGTCAATCGCCCCGCCGTCCCCAACCCTTCCCGGTGGTTGTGGCGGCGGCGGCGCGACTGGGGTCTGTCGCAGGGGTGGGTTTTTCCCACGGGGTCGGGGAGGGAGAGCGGGGAAAGCGGTTCCCCCTCTGCTCCGCGCGCCCCACGCCTTCCCCTTCGTCCCCCCAAGGCCAGACCTCGCCAGCCGTGCGAGAACTTTGAACGCACTTTGCGGCCCCGGGTTCTTCCCGGGGCTACTCCCATCTGAAGGTCGCTTCTCCATCTATCGCCCCGCCGTCCCCAACCCTTCCCGGTGGTTGTGGCGGCGGTGGCGCGGCTGGGGTTTCGCAGGGGTGGGCTTTTGCCACGGGGTCGGGGAGCAAGAGCGGGAAAGCGGTTCCCCCTCTGCTCCGCGCGCCCAACGCCTTCCCCTTCGTCCTCTTAAAGCCAGACATCGCGAGTTGCGCCCCGGTAGCGCCCGGTGCCCCCCCAGGCTGTCTGTGGCGACACAGGACTGCCTGGCAGTGGGGAGAGCGGGCCGCCGGTGGCGCACTCCCCCTACCCCTTCCCAGGGACTTGCGAGCGGGGAGGGGGTACCGCCAGGTGGGTTTAATGCTCGCCCCTGGATTGAGACTTAAATAGGGGAGGGGGACTTGGTGGAAAACGTCCCCAGGCGTTATGGATGTGAAATCGGATAACAGTCTGACTTTGACCCGCTGCCATTCCTTGATGGCAAGTCCCGGAGACTTGCTGGACGGAAGTTTTTAATGCTCGCCCCGGAGGGGACTTCCATGGAGGAGGGCCGCCGGGTGGGCTTAATGCTCGCCCCGGAGGGGACTTCCATGGAGGAGGGCCGCCGGGTGGGCTTAATGCTCGCCCCGGAGGGGACTTCCATGGAGGAGGGCCGCCGGGTGGGCTTAATGCTCGCCCCGGAGGGGACTTCCATGGAGGAGGGCCGCCGGGTGGGCTTAATGCTCGCCCCGGAGGGGACTTCCATGGAGGAGGGCCGCCGGGTGGGCTTAATGCTCGCCCCGGAGGGGACTTCCATGGAGGAGGGCCGCCGGGTGGGCTTAATGCTCGCCCCGGAGGGGACTTCCATGGAGGAGGGCCGCCGGGTGGGCTTAATGCTCGCCCCGGAGGGGACTTCCATGGAGGAGGGCCGCCGGGTGGGCTTAATGCTCGCCCCGGAGGGGACTTCCATGGAGGAGGGCCGCCGGGTGGGCTTAATGCTCGCCCCGGAGGGGACTTCCATGGAGGAGGGCCGCCGGGTGGGCTTAATGCTCGCCCCGGAGGGGACTTCCATGGAGGAGGGCCGCCGGGTGGGCTTAATGCTCGCCCCGGAGGGGACTTCCATGGAGGAGGGCCGCCGGGTGGGCTTAATGCTCGCCCCGGAGGGGACTTCCATGGAGGAGGGGGACCTGGTGGAAAACGTCCCCTGGAGGGGGCACCGCCGGGTGGGCTTAATGCTCGCCCCGGAGGGGACTTCCATGGAGGAGGGCCGCCGGGTGGGCTTAATGCTCGCCCCGGAGGGGACTTCCATGGAGGAGGGCCGCCGGGTGGGCTTAATGCTCGCCCCGGAGGGGACTTCCATGGAGGAGGGCCGCCGGGTGGGCTTAATGCTCGCCCCGGAGGGGACTTCCATGGAGGAGGGCCGCCGGGTGGGCTTAATGCTCGCCCCGGAGGGGACTTCCATGGAGGAGGGCCGCCGGGTGGGCTTAATGCTCGCCCCGGAGGGGACTTCCATGGAGGAGGGCCGCCGGGTGGGCTTAATGCTCGCCCCGGAGGGGACTTCCATGGAGGAGGGCCGCCGGGTGGGCTTAATGCTCGCCCCGGAGGGGACTTCCATGGAGGAGGGCCGCCGGGTGGGCTTAATGCTCGCCCCGGAGGGGACTTCCATGGAGGAGGGGGACCTGGTGGAAAACGTCCCCTGGAGGGGGCACCGCCGGGTGGGCTTAATGCTCGCCCCGGAGGGGACTTCCATGGAGGAGGGGGACCTGGTGGAAAACGTCCCCTGGAGGGGGCACCGCCGGGTGGGCTTAATGCTCGCCCCGGAGGGGACTTCCATGGAGGAGGGGGACCTGGGAAATTTCTACCCAGGAAAGGAGCACTGTAGGCGGGTGAGAATGTCTGACTTTGACCCGCTGCCATTCCCGGAGGGAAGGTCCCAGAGACTTGCTTCAGGTCTCCCCTTGTAGCCCTAGACCCCCTCTACGAGCCCTGAGGTCAGGGTTGGGGTTATCCATTATCCCAAAGGCCCTGAGCATGGGCCACTCGGTCACCTCAAATGCTCTGAGCATGGGCTGGTCGTCATCTCAAGTGCTCCAATAGCTAAGTGGGTAAAGGCTCTCTCTTCTATGGTATTTGGGCTGTGCTGACAGCTGTGTTCACGGGTTCGAGTCCTCCCTATGCCCTGTCAGTGCTCAGCAATGTGAGACGTGTTGTTTATACATACTCTTTAGGCCGTGTTTGATGTGTGCATCTTTTTTATTATGCTGGTCCAAGGTCCTGTCTTGGGCTGCCATCACCTGGGCTGCCATCACCCAGGATGCCAGCTCCCCAGCCGTCAGCCCTGGGGCTGCCATCACCCGGGATGCTAGAGCCCAATCCGTCAGCTATGGGGCTGCCATCACCTGGGCTGCCAGCTCCCCAGCCGTCAGCCCTGGGGCTGCCATCACCTGGGATGCTAGAGCCCAAGCCGTCAGCTATGGGGCTGCCATCACCTGGGCTGCCAGCGCCCCAGCCGTCAGCCCTGGGTCTGCCATCACCCGGGATGCTAGAGCCCAATCCGTCAGCTATGGGGCTGCCATCACCTGGGCTGCCAGCTCCCCAGCCGTCAGCCCTGGGGCTGCCATCACCTGGGATGCTAGAGCCCAATCCGTCAGCTATGGGGCTGCCATCACCTGGGCTGCCAGCGCCCCAGCCGTCAGCCCTGGGGCTGCCATCACCCGGGATGCTAGAGCCCAATCCGTCAGCTATGGGGCTGCCATCACCTGGGCTGCCAGCTCCCCAGCCGTCAGCCCTGGGGCTGCCATCACCTGGGATGCTAGAGCCCAAGCCGTCAGCTATGGGGCTGCCATCTCCTGGGCTGCCAGCGCCCCAGCCGTCAGCCCTGGGTCTGCCATCACCCGGGATGCTAGAGCCCAATCCGTCAGCTATGGGGCTGCCATCACCTGGGCTGCCAGCTCCCCAGCCGTCAGCCCTGGGGCTGCCATCACCTGGGATGCTAGAGCCCAAGCCGTCAGCTATGGGGCTGCCATCACCTGGGCTGCCAGCGCCCCAGCCGTCAGCCCTGGGTCTGCCATCACCCGGGATGCTAGAGCCCAATCCGTCAGCTATGGGGCTGCCATCACCTGGGCTGCCAGCGCCCCAGCCGTCAGCCCTGGGGCTGCCATCACCCGGGATGCTGGAGCCCAATCCGTCAGCTATGGGGCTGCCATCACCTGGGCTGCCAGCGCCCCAGCCGTCAGCCCTGGGGCTGCCATCACCCGGGATGCTGGAGCCCAATCCGTCAGCTATGGGGCTGCCATCTCCTGGGCTGCCAGCTCCCCAGCCGTCAGCCCTAGGGGGCTGCCATCACCCGGGATGCTAGAGCACCAACCCGTCAGCTATGGGGCTGCCATCAGCTGGGCTTCCCAGAGCCCCAAGCCGTTAGCCCTGGGGGCCTGCGATCACCCGGGATGCCAGCGCCTAAGCCCCGCCAGCGCCGTGCTCGAGAACCCTAACCCTAACCCTAACCCTAACCCTAACCCTAACCCTAACCCTAACCCTAACCCTAACCCAACCCTTAACCCTAACCCTAACCCTAACCCCTAACCCTAACCCTAACCCTAACCCTAATCCTAACCCTAACCCTAACCCTAACCCTAACCCTGGAGGGGACTTCCATGGAGGAGGGCCGCCGGGTGGGCTTAATGCTCGCCCCTGGAGGGGGCACCGCCGGGTGGGCTTAATGCTCGCCCCTGGAGGGGACTTCCATGGAGGAGGGCCGCCGGGTGGGCTTAATGCTCGCCCCCGGAGGGGACTTCCATGGAGGAGGGCCGCCGGGTGGGCTTAATGCTCGCCCCTGGAGGGGGCACCGCCGGGTGGGCTTAATGCTCGAACCCGGAGGGGACTTCCATGGAGGAGGGCCGCCGGGTGGGCTTAATGCTCGAACCCGGAGGGGACTTCCATGGAGGAGGCCCGCCGGGTGGGCTTAATGCTCGCCCCCGGAGGGGACTTCCATGGAGGAGGGCCGCCGGGTGGGCTTAATGCTCGAACCCGGAGGGGACTTCCATGGAGGAGGCCCGCCGGGTGGGCTTAATGCTCGCCCCTGGAGGGGGCACCGCCGGGTGGGCTTAATGCTCGAACCCGGAGGGGACTTCCATGGAGGAGGGCCGCCGGGTGGGCTTAATGCTCGAACCCGGAGGGGACTTCCATGGAGGAGGCCCGCCGGGTGGGCTTAATGCTCGCCCCCGGAGGGGACTTCCATGGAGGAGGGCCGCCGGGTGGGCTTAATGCTCGAACCCGGAGGGGACTTCCATGGAGGAGGCCCGCCGGGTGGGCTTAATGCTCGCCCCCGGAGGGGACTTCCATGGAGGAGGGCCGCCGGGTGGGCTTAATGCTCGCCCCTGGAGGGGACTTCCATGGAGGAGGGACGCCGGGTGGGCTTAATACTCGCCCCTGGAGGGGGCACCGCCAGGTGGGCTTAGTGCTCGCCCCTGGAGGGGACTTCAATGGAGGAGGGCCGCCGGGTGGGCTTAATGCTCGCCCCTGGAGGGGGCACTGCCGGGTGGGCTTAATGCTCTCCCCTGGAGGGGACTTCCATGGAGGAGGGGGACCTGGGAAATTTCTACCCAGGAAAGGAGCACTGTAGGCGGGTGAGAATGTCTGACTTTGACCCGCTGCCATTCCCGGAGGGAATGTCCCAGAGACTTGCTTCAGGTCTCCCCTTGTAGCCCTAGACCCCCTCTACGAGCCCTGAGGTTAGGGTTGGGGTTATCCATCATCCCAAAGGCCCTGAGCATGGGCTACTCTGTCACCTGAAATGCTCTGAGCATGGGCTGGTCATCACCTCAAATGCTCCAATAGCTAAGTGGGTAAAGGCTCTCTCTTCTATGGTATTTGGGCTGTGTTCATGGGTTCGAGTCCTCCCTATTCCCTGTCAGTGCTCAGCAATGTGGGACGTGTTGTTTATACATACTCTTTAGGCCGTGTTTGATGTGTGCATCTTTTTTATTATGCTAGAGCCCAATCCGTCAGCTATGGGGCTGCCATCACCTGGGCTGCCAGCTCCCCAGCCGTCAGGCCTGGGGCTGCCATCACCCGGGATGCTAGAGCCCAATCCGTCAGCTATGGGGCTGCCATCACCTGGGCTGCCAGCGCCCCAGCCGTCAGCCCTGGGGCTGCCATCACCCGGGATGCTAGAGCACCAACCCGTCAGCTATGGGGCTGCCATCAGCTGGGCTTCCAGAGGCCCCAAGCCGTCAGCCCTGGGGCCTGCCACCCCCCTGGATGCCAGCGCCTAACCCTAACCCTAACCCTACTAACCCTAACCCTAACCCTAAAACACCAGTAATCCGTTCCATTTAGCGGATCCGCAAATAACGGGTCCGCATGTCTCCAAAAAAACGGAAGAGTTGCTTCCGTATGTCATCCACAAAAAAACGGTCCCCAACAACGGATGAGGATAAAAAAAAGGAGGAGAGAATAAAATATTATAATATATTTTAGTGATGAGCGGCAGGGGTCATATTCGAATTCGCAATATTTTGCGAATATTTTGTAGAATATTCGTCGAAAATTCGCAGATTCGAAAATTCACGATTTTTTTTTACTCAAAAAATCGGAAAGGTAATCATTGTGTAATATGCGAATTTTTGGAATTCGAATTTTCGGATTCGAATTTTTTATTGCGAATTTTTCAACTTACAACTATTAGACAAAGAAGATTATATCACTATATTAGCTAAATTGCTCTATTCGATTTTTTTTGAATATTCTCTATATTGCTATAACTTAGTTTTTTCGAATATTCGTAATATTCTAAAACAAGAATATATAGCAATATAGCGAATATTCAAAAAAACTAATATAGAGCAAAATTCGCAAACACTACTACTCCTAAAGTCAAGTATATTGCAGCCTTCTTATTGGCCCACAAGCTAGAAGCAGTGAGGGATCATGTGTATTGATTTAAAAAAAAAATAGAAAAAAAAATTCTGAAAAAGATTTGCGATAAAAATTCGAAATTTGAATATTCGTGATCAACACTAATATATTTATAGTTGTCAAGGAAACTAATGTTGAAAAGTCACATGCTCATAAATTCAGGTGCCATTTTCTGTGCTTTTCTAGTCAGATTAGAGCTGTGTGTAGCTTGTGCTTTGCTGGTATTGGATTCTCACTGTTTTCTGTGCGACAACCATGGCAAATTACTTTGAACGTGAACTGCTTCTTCGCTGGCTCCTTTTTCGGCGCTTTGGAAGTAATTCGCAAATGCTGGAAGATGAACCAAGGAGGAGACGGAGGCAATGGGTGCATCCTATTGACTCACAAACGCTCCAGAAGGGACACTTCCATACGTTATATGCAGACCTGCGGCAGGACCTATGAAATTTCACCAGTTTTGTCGTATGTCTGTGGAATCTTTTGATCGCCTGCTTGCATCTCTTCGTCCGTACATAACCTTTCAGGATACGAACATGAGGCGCTGCATTGGACCTGAAAAAAGTTGAGGTAAATAATCTAATTATAGTATTTAATATTCTTAGAAATTTTTTATTATTTATTTTTAAAATAGTTATAGGTTTATGATTTTATACGTTTAAGAAAGCCCGGTACCCTAGGAATATTTTAGTGTACTTTCACACTTGAGGCAGAGTGATCCAGCAAGCAGTTCATTTACTGGAACTGGCTGCTGGATCCCGCAATCAGCTTGCAGACATAAAGCATTTGTAAACTGATCTGGATATGGATCCATCTCACAAATGTATTGCAAATGCGGACCTGTCTCTCCGCTTCTCATGTGGACAGATATATCAGTCTACCTAATTTTTTAAAGGCATGCCAGATCTGTTATTGTAGTTTGTTTAATGTGGCATCTGGCACTTGCAGGGGTCACATAACTTTAATTTAGGATGTTATGTAGCCCGAATGTGTAGTCTAATAATGCCTTTTTTTTGTTAATGGGGTTTTCACATCTCAGACAATGTGGGCATATAGCTAGGATATGCCCCCATTGTCTGGTGGGTGTGGATCCCACAGCTTGGACCAACAACTATATTGAGAACCTAGCACACAAAGTAAAGGAGGGCGCACAGCGCATGTGAAGCCACCATCCATTACTTTAAATTGTCCAGACAAATATAGCCAAGCCCAGCTCAGCTATTTCCATCAGCCTCATAAAAATTTAAAGGAACAAGGGTCAGACACTGCAATTCAGTTTTATGGGAAAGACGGGGTTAAGAGCTTGGTGGCGGACCTTTCTCAATATAGGTGTGGTTTCAAGAGGTGGGAACTGTAACCTATCATACTATGAGATGAGAATAGCCCTTAATACTTTTTCATACAGTATTTGACATTAATTATTATTTTTTTTTTTTTATATCTTACAGATTCCTGGCAACTGGAAACTCCTTTGCTTCGCTGCACTTCGAGTTCCTGCTGGGAGTCTCTACTATCTCTGGGAGAGTCAGCCAAACGTGTCAAATCATATGGCAACATCTCAGGGAAGCGGTGATGCACCCCCCCAAAGCGGTACATTGGCTACGTATCGCCGAGGGTTTTCAAGATTCTGCGCAGTTTCCAAACTGCCTCGGGGCACTTGATGGCAAACACATACGTGTTAAGAAGCCTGCTCACTCAGGGTCCCGGTACTTTAATTACAAACAGTACTTTTCTGTGGTGCTGTTAGCCTTGGCTGACAGTAATTACAGGTTTGTAATTGTCGATATCGGGGCCTATGGAAGTACATCAGACTCCCGCATCTTTTGTGCCTCCAGAATGGGTGAGCGACTTCGCGCCAATCAGTTAGCTCTGTGTTAAAATTTCCTAAATTCTAAACTTTTTTTTAGTTAGTTAGTTCCCTTTTTAAATTTTTTAGATAATTTAGGGACTCGCAAGAGAATGTGGACCCTTGATGTGGGCTTGCGGGCTGGGGTATTTTTTGTAATATTAGCGTTATAAATATTTATTTAAACCAGACATGGGCAAACTACGGCCCGCGGGCCGTATACGGCCCGGCGGACCTTTTAATCCGGCCCCCGGGCGGAGCCAGAGGCGTGCCAAGCAACGATACCCCTCCTCCGCGAATGAAGAGGACTTCCGACTCGGCGTGCTGCGTGTGGCATGGCGCGGTGGCAGGGAGGCAGCGTCAGCGGCAGTACTGTCTAGGTAAGACACAGCAGGGGGGGGGGGTGCCTCGTGCGAGCCGTACCCGGGACCCGGCCGGCCGCAATTATTCCCTTCTCTGTAACAGCGCAGCGCCCGCGGCTCTCATAGTATCGGCTGTGACTGTCTGACACTGACAGTCACAGAGCCGACAAGCATGAAGCTGCGGCCGCCTCCCCCTGTGCTGTGTGTAGTCAGTGTGACTAACACATGGCTGATCATCTCTGAGCATTACGTTTCTAAAGGCAAGGGGGGGGGGGAGGGGTGTGTACTATTGTAAGGGGGGGGGGGTGTTCTGTATATGATGGGGGGGCCGGGGGGGTGTTCTGTACACAAGGGGACAATGGCTGGATTCACAGGGGACAATGGCTGGATTCACAGGGGACAATGGCTGGATTCACATTGGACAATGGCTGGATTCACAGGGGGACAATGGCTGGATTCACAGGGGACAATGGCTGGATTCACATGGGGACAATGGCTGGATTCACAGTGGGACAATTGCTGGATTCACAGGGGGACAATGGCTGGATTCACAGGGGACAATGGCTGGATTCACATGGGGACAATGGCTGGATTCACAGTGGGACAATTGCTGGATTCACAGGGGGACAATGGCTGGATTCACAGGGGGACAATGGCTGGATTCACAGGGGGACAATGGCTGGATTCACAGGGGGACAATGGCTGGATTCACAGGGGACAATGGCTGGATTCACATGGGGACAATGGCTGGATTCACAGTGGGACAATTGCTGGATTCACAGGGGGACAATGGCTGGATTCACAGGGGGACAATGGCTGGATTCACAGGGGGACAATGGCTGGATTCACAGGGGGACAATGGCTGGATTCACAGGGGGACAATGGCTGGATTCACAGGGGGACAATGGCTGGATTCACAGGGGGACAATGGCTGGATTCACAGGGGGACAATGGCTGGATTCACAGGGGACAATGGCTGGATTCACAGGGGGACAATGGCTTTCACTAATATGAGTCACAAATAGTGAAAAATGTTCATTGTTTTGGGAAATTTTGTTTAATAAATTTAATTTTTTTTCTTGTAAGGCAACCTCACTTTTTCATTGTTTAACTATAACAAGTACTCGTACCAGTTGTCCAACAATGATATTTACTGCTTTTTATAAAGAAATACAATTGATTTTATGCAGTATTGAGTTTAGCCTTTTGGCCCGGCCCTCCAAAATATTTTCAGTTTCTCATGTGGCCCCATCGAAAAAATAATTGCCCACCCCTGATTTAAACTATTCATGGCCTATATGCACTTTTTTAATTTATCTAACAATATAGACCATGTAATATTTTAATATGAATTTGAGTTGATTTTTTATAAAATTCCAAAAATACCCTCTAATACCACATTGCCCTAACCATAAATTTTTTGGAAATATTTTTTAAACCAAAAATAAAAACATTTTATGTAAAGAGAAGTCCCTTACTATATATTGATTATTCCTAAAATAGTAATCTTTTATTTTTAATAAAGCGCGTTTCATATATCCCTGGATTGGCTAAACTACATCTCCACATTCACTAAATACTAAAATATTAATAATATAATGATAACCCAGAGACACAACCAACACCATTACTTCTACTGGAGGGTATATGAGATTGTGTACAAAACCTAATTTGGAGGAGTACACTAATACCGGTGTGACCCTCCCTAGAAGAACAGGACCCTGGCACTTTTTAAAAACTGTTTTCACAAATAAATTTTTACATTTTATAGATAAATATAAATAATGACACAACATAGAAGATTAAACAAATAACTTTTTATGAAAATATATAAAAAATAAAATAAAATACAATTCAAACAGCTCCCTAGTGTATGGACCTGTTCCCTTGTAAACAATTTGAGGTGTGGTAGAACTGCCAGGATGTGTGGGGCCCGGAAACAAAATATGTGCCACACTTTCAGCAGATGGCATTTGTGGTCTTATTTGTGCCCGGATATGGGCTTGCCGCAATTTTTCTTTATCTATCAATTGAATCATATCAAGGGGAATATTATACCCCTCGAACAGATACAAAACCGATGATAACAATGATAATACCAAGGAATGACGTTCAGGAGGTATTCTAGATAAGCCTGGAGCCAGGCTTCTTAGAATTTTTTCCTCCGGGGTCTCCGTTTTATTTTTATTTAAATATTCGAAGACCTGGGAATATATGAAATCTATCCCTGCCATCTGCGCTGTTGGTTGACTAGAACTTCCTCCCCTCCTTCTTGAACTTTGCCGCCTGGTTGGCGGTGGCGGAGAATTCTCCTGGTGGCTTTCATCTTCTGGCCTTTCCTCAGCCTACGGTGCTCCAGCAGGGGCTTGAAAAGATGCTTGAGGTGTTGCAGGATCATCAATGTCAGTGGAAGATGACTCTTCTTCATCACCTTGAAGATTGTCCACAGTCCTGAAATAGATCAAAAGTACATGTAAATATTTTAACTCAAAAAATATAGCTATTGATAGATCTATCCCGATTATCACTAATCAGCTGTTTGACAAGGCAGTGACGCTTGATAAACTCTGCAGCCTTTTCTCTGTTTCACTATTGTCTAATGATGTCATTACTATGGGGTCAGATAGAATAAAATAATATGTCATCACGCTACTCTAGTGACGTCGTTAAAACTGAAGAATATCATATGGTAATGATCTATGCAAATAGGGTAACATTAGATCAGCATCAATTTTTATGCCAAACGCACATGACCTTTGAACACGGATGTGAGTGGTCCTTGGTATTCCAACCTGGGATCCTACAGAGAGCAGGACAGCACGTTGTTTTATTGTTTTCTATGACGCCGTGCACTTCGTGAGCCCCCTGCAGTACAGTAATATACTCGTATGATCTATATGAGTGTATTACTGTACTGCAGCAGCTGCACAAAGCGCACAGCGTCATAGAAAACAATGACGCTGTGCGCTAAAACTCTCAGCAGGATGCCAGGTTAGGATACGATGGACTGCTCACGGCCATGTTCCCCAGTTTCCATTCTGTTACTGAAAACTTAAGGTCGCAGGTCCATTATAGGCAACAGGAACTTTAAGTCCTTTGTATAAAGGTATGGCCTTCCCATCGCCACTATGCCCTTTACTGGCATTAAATTCCCATCGGAATTGATCCCGACAGGAATTCCACTTTGTTTTCAATTGTTTAACTGTAAAAAAAAAAAATTATTTTCTATTTTTCATGATTTTCTCATTTTACAATATTTAAATGACATCTTTTATTTCATACATCTTCAAAGGATAGAAAACTGTGCTCCATCCTTGCAGACGTGTGCACAAGATATAAACAAGGGCCTAGCAAAGTGACACAGGAAATTTTGAAAATGTGCAGAGATGCATTAGGCTACTTTCACACTTGTGGCAGGACGGATGCGACAGGCTGTTCACCATGTTGGATCCGTCCTTCCGCCATTTTGCCGGACCGCCGCTCTGTCCCTATTGACTATAATAGGGACGGGGCGGAGCTCTGGCGCAGCACAGCGGTGCACGGCAAAAGGCCGCCAGACTAAAAGTACAGCATATCCAACTTTTTAGTCCTGCGGCTTTCGCCGTCCACCGCCATGCTGTGCCGGAGCTCCGCCCCGTCCCTATTATAGTCAATAGGGACAGAGCGGCGATCCGGCAAAATAGCGGAAGGACGGATCCGACATGGTGAACAGCCTGTTGGATCTGTCCCGCCGCAAGTGTGAAAGTAGCCAATATAAAACTTGATAGGCATCAAAGGATTTTTAAAATAAAAAAGTCTGCAATGTCATTTTACAAGGCCCAATGAACATTTCTGAAAGCCATCTGTGATGATTTTCTAGAAGGTTCATATCAGAGAGAACCATAGTTAGTCCCATAGCATCCCCTGATTAGTTTTGCAAGGTCAGTGCTCCATCCTTGCAGACGTGTGCACAAGACACAAACAAAGGCCTTGCAAAGTGAGGAAAGTTTGCAAATGTGCAGAGATGCATTATATAAAAAGTGATAGGCATCAAAGGATTTAGCAAAAAAATATAGTCTGCTATGTCACTTTGCAAGGCCCATGCTAATTTCTTGTGCAGACGTCTGAACACTGCCCTAGAGATTGCAATCAGGGATGCTACAGGACTTGAAAATAACTATAGATTTTATACACAGAATGAAATTACATGAATATATTTAAATTATGTATACTTACTAATTCCTGAACGCTTGTTTGATCTGCATCTGGCCCAATCATCTGGCACCAGCTCCTGTACCACCTCTTCCCATGCCCGGTCCTTTCGAACACGATCATGATACAGATCTTTTCTGGAGTCCCAGATTTCAGGCCTTTCTTCAATGAGAACTTAGTTTTGAGACATCAATCCTAGGCATGTTGATTTTAGGATGCTCACAAATCGTTATGGCTAGGTAGATATAAATTTTTAAGCCACAACCCCAGAGGGCAGAGCCTACAATAAATTATGTTAATAAAAAAACGGAAACGGATCCGCAAATATCGGAACACATACGGAAATGTTTCCATTTGTCTTCAGATTTTTGCGGATCCATTGACTTGAATGGGGAATCGGACCGAGATCTGCGGTCAATAGTAGGACAAGCTTCATATTTTAGCGTAACATAAAAACGGTACAACGGAATCGGACAACATACTGAACGTTGTCCGTACATTATTTTCAATCATTGAAATTAATGGATCCGCATGTATACCGCTAAATGCGGAAACGGATGCGAAAAAAAAAAAAAACGGTCGTGTGAATGTGAACTAACCCTAACCCCAACTCGCACCCTACGGAGCTTCTACTACTCCTTGATGCCAATTTGCCTTTGCTGAGCTAATTGACACGCTTCTGGAATGCATTATGAACATAAAACTCTGGGATGACATTGGTTAAGGGCAAAGGCAAGAGATGGGGCTCGAACCCTGCAGCCCATGGAGCTTCTACTACTCATCGGTGCCTATTTGCCTGCTGAGCTAACAGACACACTCACAAAAGGCATGAAAACTCTGTGATGACATTGGTTAAGGGCAAAGGGAGCAAAAGCAAGAGATGGGGCTCGAACCCTGCACCACATGGAGCTTCTACTATTCATTGGTGCCTATTTGCCTGCGGAGCTAATGGACACGCTTAGGAAAGGCATGAAACTCTGGGATGACATTGGTTAAGGGCAAAGGGAGCAAAAGCAAGAGATGGACTCGAACCCCCACACTCCTACAGATGCTTACATTACTCCCTGCAGTGCCTCTACCCACTAAGCCAATACACACACTTCTAAGACAGCAGCCTGACTCCTGAAGCCATGAAGCTCTGGGCCGGCAGTGGGTAGTGACAAAAGGGGGTCTGGGGGTGTGCAGCATGAGCCCCGACGGCTGGGGCACTGGCAGCCCAGGTGATAGCAGCCTCGGGGCTGAAGGCTTGGAATCCCGGGTAGATGGCAGCCCCAGAGCTGACGGCTTGGGCGCTGGCAAAAATCCTGGGCAAATGGCAGGCCCCCTCAGGACTGACGGCTTAGGCGCTGGCATCTCGGGTGACGCAGGCGGGCCCCAGGGTTATATACTGCTGTCATATTCAGTTATTAAAAAAACACCAGTTTTGGCAAAAAAAAAGTTTATTTGGCAGCCTTTGCTGCAGATGTCATTGTGAGATACACCCTTTCTATATTTCGGTTATATTCAGATATTTGAAATACCGCCATTTGGTGCACAAATCTTTAATTGAGGCAAAGTGTGGGTCAGGGCGTGTGAGATACAGCCTTTAAATACAGGGGTTCTATTCAGGTATTTGAAATACAGCCATTTTGGCCACAAATCTTTAATTGAGGCCTAGTGTGGGTTAGGGCGTGTGAGATACAGCCTTTAAATACAGGGGGTTCTATTCAGGTATTTGAAATACAGCCATTTTGGGCACAAATCTTTAATTGAGGCCTAGTGTGGGTTAGGGCGTGTGAGATACAGCCTTTAAATACAGGGGGTTCTATTCAGGTATTTGAAATACAGCCATTTTGGGCACAAATCTTTAATTGAGGCCTAGTGTGGGTCAAGGCGTGTCAGATACACCCTTTAAATACAGGTGTTCTATTCAGGTATTTGAAATAGAGCCATTTTAGGCACAAATATTTAATTGCGGCATAGTTTCGTTCAGGGTGTGTGAGATACACCATTTATATACAGTGGTTATATTCTTCTATTAATAAAACACCCTTTTTTAGGCAAAATACACAATATTTTCGTCCTTGTAGCATCAATACGTTTGAAATTCCAGGGTTATATACTGCTGTCATATTCAGTTTTTAAAAAAACACCAGTTTTGGCAAAAAAAGTTTATTTGGCAGCCTTTGCTGCAGGTGTCATTGTGAGATACACTCTTTCTATATTTGGGTTATATTCAGATAATTGAAATACCGCCATTTGGTGCACAAATCTTTAATTGAGGCCTAGTGTGGGTCAGGGCGTGTGAGGTACACCCTTTATATACAGAGGTTATATACAGTTATTTGAAATACAGCCATTTTGGGCAAAATACACAATTTTTCCGCCCTTGCAGCATCAAGACGTTTGAAATTCCTGGGTTATATACTGCTGTCATATTCAGTTATTAAAAAAACACCCATTTTGGCAAAAAAGGTTTATTTGGCAGCCTTTGCGGCAGATGTCATTGTGAGATACAACCTTTATACACTGCTCAAAAAAATAAAGGGAACACAAAAATAACACATCCTAGATCTGAATTAATTAAATATTCTTCTGAAATACTTTGTTCTTTACATAGTTGAATGTGCTGACAACAAAATCACACCAAAAAAAAATATGGAAATATAAATTTTTAACCCGTGGAGGTGGAAAAACACACTACAGGCTGATCCAACTTTGATGTAATGTCCTTAAGGCTACTTTCACACTAGCGTTCGGAGCGGGTCCGTCTGATGTTTCATCAGAAGGATCCGCTCCTATAATGCAGACGTTTGCATCCGTTCAGAACGGATCCGTCTGCATTATAACTTAGAAAAATTTCTAAGTATGAAAGTAGTCTGAACGGATCCGTCCAGACTTTACATTGAAAGTCAATGGGGGCGGATTCGTTTGAAGATTGAGCCATATAGTGTCATCTTCAAACGGATCCGTCCCCATTGACTTACATTGTAAGTCTGGACGGATCCGCTTGCCTCCGCACGGCCAGGCGGACACCCGAACGCTGCAAGCAGCGTTCAGGTGTCCGCTCGCTGAGCGGAGGCTGAACGCTGCCAGACTGATGCATTCTCAGCGGATCCGCCTCCACTGAGAATGCATTAGGGCAGTGCGGATGCGTTCGGGGCCGCTTGTGAGCCCCTTCAAACGGAGCTCACGAGCGGACACCCGAATGCTAGTGTGAAAGTAACCTAAAACAAGTCAAAATGAGGCTCAGTAGTGTGTGTGGCCTCCACGTGCCTGTATGACCTCCCTACAACGCCTGTACATGCTCCTGATGAGGTGGCGGATGGTCTCCTGAGGGATCTCCTCCCAGACCTGGACTAAAGCATCTGCCAACTCCTGGACAGTCTGTGGTGCAACGTGACGTTGGTGGATAGAGCGAGACGTGATGTCCCAGATGTGCTCAATTGGATTCAGGTCTGGGGAACGGGCGGGCCAGTCCATAGCATCAATGCCTTCGTCTTGCAGGAACTGCTGACACACTCCAGCCACATGAGGTCTAGCATTGTCTTGCATTAGGAGGAACCCAGGGCCAACCGCACCAGCATATGGTCTCACAAGGAGTCTGAGGATCTCATTTCGGTACCTAATAGCAGTCAGGCTACCTCTGGCGAGCACATGGAGGGCTGTGCGGCCCTCCAAAGAAATGCCACCCCACACCATTACTGACCTAATGCCAAACCGGTCATGCTGGAGGATGTTGCAGGCAGCAGAACGTTCTCCACGGCGTCTCCAGACTCTGTCACGTCTGTCACATGTGCTCAGTGTGAACCTGCTTTCATCTGTGAAGAGCACAGGGCGCCAGTGGCGAATTTGCCAATCTTGGTGTTTTCTGGCAAATGCCAAACGTCCTGCATGGTGTTCGGCTGTAAGCTCAACCCCCACCTGTGGACGTCGGGCCCTCATATCATCATGGAGTCTGTTTCTGACCGTTTGAGCAGACACATGCACATTTGTGGCCTGCTGGAGGTCATTTTGCAGGGCTCTGGCAGTGCTCCTCCTGTTCCTCCTTGCACAAAGGCGGAGGTAGCGGTCCTGCTGCTGGGTTGTTGACCTCCTACGGCCTCCTCCACGTCTCCTGATGTACTGGCCTGTCTCCTGGTTGCGCCTCCATGCTCTGGACACTACGCTGACAGACACAGCAAACTTTCTTGCCACAGCTCGCATTGATGTGCCATCCTGGATAAGCTGCACTACCTGAGCCACTTGTGTGGGTTGTAGACTCCGTCTCATGCTACCACTAGAGTGAAAGCACCGGCAGCATTCAAAAGTGACTAAAACATCAGCCAGGAAGCATAGGAACTGAGAAGTGGTCAGGTCACCACCTGCAGAACCACTCCTTTATTGGGGGTGTCTTGCTAATTGCCTATAATTTCCACCTGTTGTCTATCCCATTTGCACAACAGCATGTGAAATTGATTGTCACTCAGTGTTGCTTCCTAAGTGGACAGTTTGATTTCACAGAAGTGTGATTGACTTGGAGTTACATTGTGTTGTTTAAGTGTTCCCTTTATTTTTTTGAACAGTGTATATTTGGATTATATTCAGATATTTGAAATACAGCTATTTTGGGCACAAATCTTTAATTGAGGCCTAGTGTGGGTCAGTACGTGTGAGATACACCCTTTAAATACAGGGGTTCTATTCAGGTATTTGAAATACAGCCATTTTGGGCACAAATCTTTAATTGAGGCCTAGTGTGGGTCAGGCGTGTGAGATACACATGGTATATACAGAAGTTATATTCTTCTATTAATAAAACACCCTTTTTTGGGCAAAATACACAATATTTCTGCCCTTACAGCATCAAGACGTTTGAAATTCCAGGGTTATATACTGTTGTCATATTCAGTTATTTAAAAAAACACCAGTTTTGGCAAGAAAAGTTTATTTGTTAGCCTTTGCTGCAGATGTCATTGTGAGATACTCCCTTTCTAAATTTGGATTATATTCAGATATTTGAAATACCGCCATTTGGTGCAAAATCTTTAATTGTAGACTAGTGTGGGTTAGGGCGTGTGAGGTACACCCTTTATATACAGGGGTTATATACCGTTATTTGATATACAGCCATTTTCGGCAAAATACACAATTCCAGGGTAATATACGGCTGTCATATTTAGTTATAAAAAAAAACACCAGTTTTGGCAAAAAAAAAAGGTTTATTTGGCACCTACAATAAGGGCGAGGAGCTTAGACAACTTATCTTGGGGAAGTCGAAAAACCATTGCAGATGAGTCAATTTCAATACCTAAAAAGATAATAGAAGTGGCTGGGCCCAGGGTCTTATCGGCAGAAAGAGGGACGCCAAACCTGGACATTAGAAAACAAAAAGAGTTCAAAAGAAATTGACACTGGGAGGAATCTCCTGGGGAAACAAAAAGAAAATCGTCCAGGTAATGAATGATGGAGCGGGAACCAGTTTCATAGCGGATGACCCATTCCAGGAAAGAGCTAAATAATTCAAAGAAATGGCAGGAAATGGAGCAACTCATAGGGAGACAGGTGTCATAATAGTAATGCCCATCTACCATGCAACCCAGCAGGTGGTAACAATCAGGGTGCACAGGAAGCAGGTGAAAAGCCGCTTCGATGTCAGATTTTGCCATCAATGCCCCCCTGCCAGCTTCCAAAACTAAAGTTATCGCCCTATCGAAAGAAACGTAGGAAACAGAGGCGTCGTCTTTTGATATGCCGTTGTTAACCGAGGCCCCCTTGGGAAAAGAGAGGTGGTGAATAAGGCGAAAGCACCCAAGCTCCCGCTTGGGAACAAGTCCCAAAGGGGAAACTCTGATGTTGGCGAAAGGAGGCAAAGTAAATGGGCCAACTATTCTTCCCAATTCTACCTCCTTGCGAAATTTAGCTCGCAAAACATCTGGGTAGCGCCTAGCAGAAAGTAAATTATCAGAATGAATGGGGACGCTGGAAAAATAGAAATTGATGAAAAAACCAAAGGAAAAGCCAAATCGCAGCTGGGCCGCAGCGCTGATTTAGGGAATTGCTAATTTGGGAATTGTATTTCAACCCAGAACAAAAACTGTGCTTTGACGGACACTAAATAACTTGACCAGCCACAGCAGTAACCTCGGATTTAGCTGAATATAAATTGTAGGCCTAGTATTTAGGTCCTGGATGGATGACAGGTATCCCTTTACGGACAGAATTACACTTGGAGATGCACGGTAGCGTGTGAAGTTTTAGATCTTCTGGACTATCAGTTGGTGAGATATGAGTGCTTAAGTGGGGCCTAGTTTTTATGAATTTGCGAAAATTGCTTCGGTTCTGATCCAAATGTCTCCCAACCCAAAGGGAACCCAGTCAAACCCTTTATAAAGCTTGAAGGAGATACCTATCCCTCTAACACCTGCAAGTTTCAGATCTTGCGGACTATCAGTTGGTGAGTTATGAGTGCTTAAGTGGGGCCTAGTTTTTATGATTTTCCTATTAATGTTAATGGGAAAATTGATTTGGTTCTGATCCAGACTTCTCAGAGGTCAAAAAGAACCCAGAAGAACCATTTACACAGCATAAAGGTCCTACCTTGCTCTCTAATATCTGCAAGTTTTAGATTTTTAGGACCTTTGGCTAGGGAGATATGAGGGCTTAAGTGGGGTATAATTCTTCAGATTTTTCTATTATTGTCAATGGGAAAATTGCTCTGGTTCTGATCCAAATATCTCACAACCCAAACGCAGCTTAGTCAAACCCTTTACAAAGCTTGAAGGTTATACCTAGCCTTCTAGATCCTGCAAGTTTCAGATCTTGCGGACTATCATTTGGTGAGTTATGAGTGCTTAAGTGGGGCCTAGTTTTTATGATTTTCCTATTAATGTTAATGGGAAAATTAATTTGGTTCTGATCCAGACTTCTCAGAGGTCAAAAAGAACCCAGAAGAACCATTTACACAGCATAAAGGTCCTACCTTGCTCTCTAATATCTGCAAGTTTTAGATTTTTAGGACCTTTGGCTAGGGAGATATCATTTGGTGAGATATGAGTGCTTAAGTGGGGCATATTTTTTATAATTTTCCTATTATTGTCAATGGGAAAAGTGCTCCGGTTCTGATCCAAATATCTCACAACCCAAAGGCAACTTAGTAAAACCCTTTACAAAGCTTGAAGGTTATACCTAGCCCTCTAAGACCTGCAAGTTATAGATTTTAACTTTTTGTTTGTGAGATATATGTGTTTTAGTGGGGCCTATGCTTTAACATGGGAAATCAGTAAGAAATTGCTTTTATCAGAGGTGCATTTCAAAATGTGCATTTCAAAATGCTTTATAGATAGAAGTCTGAATTTTTTCATGCTAGTACTTTACAATATGTTGAACAACTGTGATTAATTTCAAGCCTCTACGCCGCAGCGTTTTTGAGAAAAAAATATCGCCATTATCCTCAAAATTGCCTATAAAGGCGAAAAAGCAAGATTCAATAGGGGGCTGCGTAAAAACTATAGAGCGTAGGATGACAAAACTTGGCATAAATGTACTTCAGGGTGTCCTAAATATGTGGGAAAAGATCTCACATGTCTGTGGTTTATAGTTTTTGAAAAATACTAAACATAAAGCGCATAAAATCATATGTAGTTAAAAATGAGGCTTCATGTAAAAATTCCTGCGCGGTCCCCTTTTGTCCAAAATTCACGGAAATTGGAATGGAAGTTTGAGCTTGTGTCTTCTGTGTCTGTAGGAAATTTTATGTGTATAAGAAGCATAGTTTTTGAGTTATTGGCCCTAAAACACAAGTAGGTTTTGGAAAACGCGGCTTTTAGTCGGCTAAATTTGCATATTGCGCAGGGGCCCTTTAAGGCAACGGAGTGAGTCAGGTGTCAAAACGCTCGTCTTCGAAGGCCCTTCGAAACTTCACCTTCAGATTTCTCTACGCCGCAGCGTTTTTGAGAAAAAAAAGTCGCCATTATCCTCAAAATTGCCTATAAGGCGAAAAAGCAAGATTCAATCGGGGGCTGCGTAAAAACTATAGAGCGTAGGATGACAAAACTTGGCATAAATGTACTTCAGGGTGTCCTAAATCTGTGGGAAAAGATCTCACATGTCTGAGGTTTATAGTCTTTGAAAAATACTAAACATAAAGCGCATAAAATCATATGTAGTTAAAAATGAGGCTTAATATAAAAATTCCTGCGCGGTCCCCTTTTGTCCACATTTCACGGAAATTGGAATGGAAGTTTGAGCTTGTGTCTTCTGTGTCTGTGTGAAATTTCATGTGTCAAGGAAGCATCGTTTTTTAGTTATTGGCCCTAAAACACAAGTAGGTTTTGGAAAACGCGGCTTTGAGTCGGCTAAATTTGCATATTGCGCAGGGGCCCTTTAAGGCAACGGAGTGAGTCAGGTGTCAAAACGCTCGAATTCGAAGGCCCTTCGAAACTTCACCTTCAGATTTAAAAAATTCTAACTTTTCTTTTTTTCTCAACTGGTTGCCAAATTTGGCAAAATGTGAAAAACGTTGAAAAACGGTCACCGTCTGTGCGATTGTTTGCAAAACGGAAACTTAAGCTAAGGGTTGCGCGAAGTTTCCACTCCACATCGACTCACAAAAATCCGAGCAATTTTGCCCGAGTTAGTCTTTGGGGGTTTGCGCCATATATGGCACAGATTACCGACTTCAGGTCACCCCGAAATCCCATACAAAACTTTATAGTCCAGAATTATCAGGGGGTCCCAAAACATGCTCCTCTGCGAAAAAACCATTTTTGAGAAATCACGCGATAACCCTGTAAGTTAGCCTGTTGAGAATGACCCTATCAGCACCTTCAATGTAATATACCCTTTTATGGATAGATTTAAACTTGGCCTGATACAGCAGAAACCACTGATTTAGGGAATTGCTAATTTGGGAATTGTATTTCAACTCAGAAAAAAATATATCCTTTGCCAGACAGCAGTATTACAGTTGGCTAGCCACAGCTGAAACACCAGATTTAGGGTACTGCTATTTTGGCAATTGTATTTCACCCCTCAATAAAATAGCAAGCACAGCCAAGCCCCTGATGTAGGATATAGCAAAAAAAAAAACAACACACTATTGATGGTTAAATGGACTTGGTGGCAGCTTGTGCTGGCGCACCACAAGACACAAAATGGCCGCCGATCACCCCTGAAAAAAAGTGACAGAAAAATGCTCTGGGCAGCCTAAAAACAGTGAGCAATTTACTAGCAGAAGTTGAATGATACACAGCTGTCGATCCATCACTTCAGTAAGTGTTTTTGATGAGTAAATCCCTGCCTAATCTGGCCCTAACATCCTCTCCCTACACTGATCAGAGCAGAGTGACGTGTGGTGCTACGTGACTCCAGCTTAAATAGAGGCTGGGTCATATGCTGCACTGGCCAATCACAGCCATGCCAATAGTAGGCATGGCTGTGATGGCCTCTTGGGGCAAGTAGTATGACGCTTGTTGATTGGCTGCTTTGCAGCCTTTCAAAAAGCGCCAAGAAAGCGCCGAACACCGAACTTTTACGTAAATGCTCGGGTTCGGGTCACGAACACCCCAAAATTCGGTACGAACCCGAACTATACAGTTCGGGTTCGCTCATCCCTACTCACAGGTCATTCTCCATGGCACCTATCACTGTGGGTTCAGCAGCCCTAGACAGCCCATCCGCATTCCCATGGTCGCTCCCCTTCTTGTGCTGGATGGTGAAATCGTACTGCTGCAGAGCCAAACTCCATTGCAGCAGTTTTCCGTTGTCACGGGCTACACGGTTCAGCCAGCTCAAGGGGTTATGGTCAGTGATCACCGTAAAGTTGCTCCCATAGAGGTATGGCTCTAATTTCTTAAGAGACCAAACTACGGCAAGACACTCCTTCTCAATTGTGGCATATACCACTTCCTGGGGCAGCAACTTCCGGCTGAGGTACAGAACCGGGTGCTCCTCCCCAGCCAGGTCCACCTGGCTGAGGACAGCTCCTAGGCCATAGGTAGAGGCATCCATTTGTACCACAAACCTGCAGGTGAAATCAGAAGCCTGAAGAACGGGGGAGTGGGATAGAGCATATTTCAAGGCATTGAAAGACGTCTCGCAGTCAGGTGTCCAAGTGACCAGCTTGGGGAGTTTTTTTCTTAGTGAGGTCTGTCAGGGGCTTTGCCAAGGCACTGTAATTGGGCACAAATTTCCGATAATATCCGCACGTACCCAGATAAGATATTACTTGTTTTTTGGTCTGCGGGGTGGGCCAGGTAGTAATAGCTTCCACCTTGCCAGTCTCAGGTTTAATGGTGCTTCCGCCTACCAGGTGTCCCAGGTAGCGGACTTCAGTCATGCCCACGTGGCACTTTTCGGGTTTGATAGTCAGCCCAGTGAAGCAGATTTTCTCGAGGACCTGGATCAGGTGGGTGAGATGCTCCTCCCACGTGTTGCTGAAGACAGCGATGTCATCGAGATAAGCCACCGCGCAATGTTCCAACCCCTGTTCCAACCAAGTCATTCACCACTCGCTGAAAGGTGGCTGGGGCATTTTTCATGCCAAAGGGCATCACTAGAAACTCAAAAAGCCCAAAGGGGGTGATGAAAGCCGACCTTTCACAAGCTTCCGGGGTCAGGGGTATCTGCTGCCAGTACCTTCGGCTCAGATCCATGACTGTTATAAACTGGGCTGCTGCCAGTTTGTCTAACAGTTCATTAATCCTGGGCATTGGATAGGCATCAAAGACAGTCACAGTATTTAACCACTACAGGACCGTGGTACGCAGGATTGCATCTTTGCGGCGGCCCTGTTATTTCGAGTGGACGCGCCGGCGCGTCATCTCGCAAGACGCGAGATTTCTTGTGAACGCGCGCACACAGGCGCGCGTTCACAGGAACTGCAGGTAATCGAGTGGATCTGCAGCCTGCAGATCCGATTTTTTTAACCCCATAAAAGGTATATTAGACGCTGTTTTGATAACAGCATCTAATATACCTGCTACCTGGTCCTCTGGTGGTCCCTTTGGCTTTGATCGACCACCAGAGGACACAGGCAGCTCTGTAAAGTAGAACCAAACACCACTACACTACACCCCCCCCCCCCTGTCACTTATTAACCCCTGATCACCCCCGTCAGGCTCCATTCAGACGTCCGTATGTGTTTTGCAGATCCGCAGAACACATACAGACGTCTGAATGGAGCCTTACAGGGGGGTGATCACCCCATATAGACTCCCTGATCACCCCCCTGTCATTGATCACCCTCCTGTAAGGCTCCATTCAGACGTCCGTATGTGTTTTGCGGATACACGGATCCGCAAAAAAAATACGGACGTCTGAATGGAGCCTTACAGGGAGGTGATCACCCCATATAGACTCCCTGATCACCCCCCTGTAAGGCTCCATTCAGACGTCTGTATGTATTTGCGGATCCACAAAACACGGACACCCCGGATCCGCAAAACACGGACACCGGCAATGTGCTTTCCGCATTTTGAGGATCCGCACATTGCCAGAACTATATAGAAAATGCCTTTTCTTGTCCACAATTGCGGACAAGAATAGGACATGTTCTATAGGCTCTACAAAAAACGCAGTGTTCGCCCAATCAGGCCTGGTCTTGTGCGCACACTTGCGTTCAGTCCGCCCCACCGCAGTGACAGAATTATTTTTTTATGATCACTGCAAAAACACCGTAAAATCGCTGCGGCGCTATAAAAAGATCACTTTTGAGGGGCATGGCGAGTTCATAGAAGATTTTTTTTTTTGTCACAAGTTAGCGGAAATAGATTTTTTTTGTTTTTGTTTTTTTGTTTTTTCTTACAAAGTCTCATATTCCACTAACTTGTGACAAAAAATAAAATCTCACATGAACTCACCATACCCCTCACGGAATCCAAATGCGTAAATTTTTTTAGACATTTATATTCCAGACTTCTTCTCATGCTTTAGGGCCCCTAAAATGCCAGGGCAGTATAAATACCCCACAAGTGACCCCATTTCGGAAAGAAGACACCCAAAGGTATTCGCTGAGGGGCATATTGAGTCCATGAAAGATTGAACTTTTTGTCACAAGTTAGCGGAAAGGGTGACTTTGTGAGAAAAAAAACCAAAACTATTTCCGCTAACTTGTGCCAAAAAAAAAAAAACTTCTATGAACTCGCCATGCCCCTCACGGAATACCTTGGGGTGTCTTCTTTCCAAAATGGGGTCACATGTGGGGTATTTATACTGCCCTGGCATTTTAGGGGCCCTAAAGCGTGAGAAGAAGTCTGGTATTCAAATGTCTAAAAATGCCCTCCTAAAAGGAATTTGGGCCCCTTTGCGCACCTAGGCTGCAAAAAAGTGTCACACATGTGGTATCGCCGTACTCAGGAGAAGTAGGGCAATGTGTTTTGGGGTGTAATTTTACATATACCCATGCTGGGTGAGATAAATATATCGGTCAAATGCCAACTTTGTATAAAAAAAAATGGGAAAAGTTGTCTTTTAGAGAGAGATTTCTCTCACCCAGCATGGGTATATGTAGAAAGACACCCCAAAACACATTGCCCAACTTCTCCTGAGTACGACGATACCACATGTGTGACACTTTTTTGCAGCCTAAGTGGGCAAAGGGGCCCACATTCCAAAGAGCACCTTTAGGATTTCACAGGGCATTTACACATTTTGATTTCAAACTACTTCTCACGCATTAGGGCCCCTAAAATGCCAGGGCAGTATAACTACCCCACAAGTGACCCCATTTTGGAAAGAAGACACCCCAAGGTATTTCGTGATGGGCATAGTGAGTTCATGGAAGTTTTTATTTTTTGTCACAAGTTAGTGGAATATGAGACTTTGTAAGAAAAAAATTAATAATCATCATTTTCTGCTAACTTGTGACCAAAAATAAAAAGTTCTATGAACTCACTATGCCCATCAGCGAATACCTTAGGGTGTCTACTTTCCGAAATGGGGTCATTTGTGGGGTTTTTCTACTGTCTGGCCATTGTAGAACCTCAGGAAACATGACAGGTGCTCAGAAAGTCAGAGCTGCTTCAAAAAGCGGGAATTCACATTTTTGTACCATAGTTTGTAAACGCTATAACTTTTACCCAAACCATTTTTTTTTTTACCCAAACATTTTTTTTATCAAAGATATGTAGAACAATACATTTTGAGAAAAATTTATATAGAAATGTATTTTTTTATTTTTTATTTTACAACTGAAAGTGAAAAATGTCATTTTTTTGCAAAAATTTCGATTAATAACTATAAAAGTAAAAATGTCAATGAAAGCTCTATTAGTGAGAAGAAAAGGAGGTAAAATTCATTTGGGTGGTAAGTTGCATGACCGAGCAATAAACCGTGAAAGTAGTGTAGTGCAGAATTGTAAAAAGTGGTCTGGTCATTAAGGGTGTTTAAGCTAGAGGGGCTGAGGTGGTTAACTTCCGGTAATCTACACAGAACCGGGTTGTCCGGTCCTTTTTTGGGACAAGGACGACAGGAACAGCCCAGGCACTGTGGGATTTTTGGATAATGTTTAAGCCTAACATCTCCCCTACCTCTCGCTTCATATTCTCTAGGACTTCCCGGGTAACCCGGTAGGCAGACTGCCGAATCGGGCGGTGACTGCCGGTATCTACATGGTGCTCTGCCAACTGTGTCCTACCTGGTTTCCCCATAAAAAGATCCTGCTGCACAGACAGGACTGCTGCAAGTTCACTTTGTTGCTCCCCAGTAAGCTGCGGGTTGATTTGTAAAGCTTGCATAGATCTGCAGCCCTTGCTGGCTGCCAGCAGATCAATCAGGAGATCCTCTTCTCCATTCTCGGGTAGGCTACACACTGGCAGGGCCCATGTAGCCCTTTCCTGGTGGGCTTTAAGTATATTCACATGGAAGGTCCTTTACCTCTTTCCCCCGTCATCCAGGGCCACTACATATGTCACTTCCATATACCGTTACAAAACGGGTGAATGCCCTTCCCAGGCTGCCTGGAGTTTATTCTGAAGCATGGGAATCAAAGGCCCACACCTTCTGCCCAATTTCATAAGCTCGTTCTAGGGGCATGCTGGTCATACCATCTTTTCTGGTTGGCCTGGGCCTTGGTAAGATTCTCCCAGACCTGACCAACCAGAGTCTCCATTTTCTCACGGAGGGTTAACACGTAGTCCACCACGGATGTCCCGGCACCCGCAGTCTCTCCCTCCCAGGCCTCACGAATGAGATCCAGGGGTCCACGGACCCGTCCCCCATACAGAAGCTCAAAGGGGGAGAAGCCTGTGGATGCCTGGGGTAACTTCCGGTATGCGAACAACAGGTAAGGGAGATAACGTTCCCAGTCCCGGCCTTTGGTCTCCACAAACATCTTAAGCATCCGCTTTAAGGTTCCGTTAAAGCGTTCACAGAGACCGTTTGTTTGCGGATGGTAGGGGCTGGCAACTATATGCTCCACCTGCATTTTCTCGCACAAGCACTGCATCAAGTTAGACATGAATTGTCCCCCATGATCAGTGAGCATCTCCTGTGGGAACCCTACGTGAGAAAATATACCTAACAGAGCATCTGCCACTTTGTCTGTGCAGATTGAAGACAAGGAAACAGCCTCTGGGTATCGGGTGGCATAGTCTACCACAGTGAGTATAAACCTTTTGCCAGAAGAGCTGGGAATGGCCAAGGGTCCGATGATATCCACTGCCACCCTCTGGAAGGGCTCATCAATGATGGGCAGAGGGATCAGCGGAGCCTTACTTACATCCCCATGTTTTCCAACTCGTTGGCAAGTAACACAGGAACGACAATAGTTGGCAATGTCCGTTCCCATGTTAGGCCAATAGAACCGGCAGGACAGCCTGGCTTTAGTTTTCCGTACCCTCAAATGCCCAGACCAGGGGACTTCATGAGCTACTCTGATTAGCTGAGCCCAGTACCTTTGGGGTACAATCAACACCCTCTCAGCAACCTGTGATTGGCTGGGGTCAGGGAAAACCAGCTCTCTATATAGTTTCCCCTCTTCCCAGTAAACTTTTACCTTGTCAGACTCTCCAGGGGGCCTGGCGGCAGAGGCCCTTAGATCTTCCAAAGTGGCATCTGTAGCCAGGGCCTCCTCGAACTCAAAGTTTGTGGTGGGTGCTTGCTGCACTGCCCAGGTAATTTCAGGGACAGGAGGTGGGGGAGCGGTATCCCCCAGATGCTCCCCCTGGGCAATCAAGTTCCCCGTATACTCCTCAGCAGCATTCTGGGCACTCTTCTGTCGAGTCACAACTGCTATGGAGGGTACAGGGGCGCCCCGGTCAATGGTACCTTTTAACTCAAGTATATCACCATCATCATTCATCTGGGAAGCCGGTGGGAGACAGACAGGGGTCTGTGAGGCGTTCCCCTTTGTGGAAAAAACATGGTTAGGCAAAACACAATCGTTCACCCCCAATCCTTGCCCAAAGTCCTCTTCCATGTGTCCCTGGTCCACTGGCAGAGGGGGTGAGGTCGGGTCGGTGGGGGTAGGAGCAGGTTCATACTGGGAAGTCATGCAGCCCAAGTCAGTGCCCAGCAGCACGTTAGCAGGGATGGAGTCTGACAACCCCACTTCTCTCAGGCCGCACCCTGCACCCCAGTCTAGGTACACACAAGCCATGGGGACAGTAGGGCTGACTCCCCCAATCCCTGTGACCGTCATAGTCTTTCCGGGAAGGATGTCTTTGGGGTACACCAGCTCGGGACGCCCAAGGGTCAGCTGTGCACCGGTATCCCGCAGCCCCACTGTAACCTTTTTTCTGATTTTAACAGGTTGCTGGTTATCAGCATGGGGATTTGGCTGGGTGGCCACACAATACACGGCAGGGGGTGAACCGGAGGGTTTCCCCAGCGGCCCGGATTTCTTCTTGTCCGGGCAGGTGAGGCTAATATGGCCGGTCTTGTTGCTTGCATAGCAGCGCCGGACATCTGTGGTTGCGGGTTTCCCGCCTGACGGGTGGGTGTTTGCCCCAGCGGGCATTTTGTTGGCGGCAGGCAGGGGAGGAAAGCTGGACTTGGGGCTCTTCCAACTAGGACTCTGCTTGCAGTGGTCGGGCACCCTGCTTGTCACATACAGGTCAGCAAGCTCAGTGGTTTCCTCTGCTGTTTTTGGCTGTCAAGTTAGGACAAATTGCTTGACCTCAGGGGCGCAGATGTGAAGTAGCTGGTCCTGGATGGTGAGGTCAGCAAGACCCTCAAAAGGTGGTAATGTCCAGGCCCTTGACCCACTGGTTAAAGGCAGATCTCAGGCCACCCAGGACATCAGTGTAGCTGTCAGTGTAGCCAAGCTGCAGAGTCCTGAACCGTTTCCGGTACATGTCAGGGGTGAGGTTGTAGCTTTTGATTATGGCCGCTTTGATTTTAGCATAGTCTCCATCACAGTCCATAGGCAGGTCAGCAAAAACATCCAGTGCCTTCTCTCTCAGGCCTGGAGTGTTATATTTTGCCCACTGGGTGTCGGGGAGCTGATACTGCAGACACACCTTTTCAAAGCTCCCGAAGAATCCATCAACCCCTGACCTCTCATCCATCATGGGGAACTTGTCAAAAGATGCCATTGGTTGACATACCTCTCTGGTTTCTGTGGGGGCTGATGATGCAATGCCCCGGTCAAGCCGCGCTAACTCCAGCTTCAGTTGGCGCTCTGCGGCTTCCCTCTCCGCTTGGCGTTCGGCGGCTTTCTGGTACTCCAGGATGAGTTGCAAACGAAGTTCGGCATCCGAGTCACCTAGGCAGGTGAGCACAGCCTGTATGGATGAGGGCAGTCCTTCTGAGGTGGTACTCTGCTCAGAGTTCTCACCGGCAGGAGAGGCAGGCCTTGGGTTTATCTCACAGGCCAGTTGGGGAGGACTGCAATCTGGCTGGGTTGTCATGCCTGTCCTCCCTTGATCATCCGCCTGCAGCGCACGTACAAGGAAAACCTTTGTCCGGTCCGCTCCATCAATCCCTCTGAGCTGACAGATTGACTAGCGCTTCCTTAGTCATCCTTTGGTATGAAGTGGACATGATGCTGCACTTCTCCCAAATTAAAGATAGAAAAGAAAAACAAGAGGGGGTAGGGGAAACTGTCCTGAATATATATGTTCTGCTTCAAAACCAAAATAAATAACCTTAGCGCGGTCAGCTCACCTATACACTGGCACCGTACTGCCAGCTGTTAGTGGAAGGTTTAATTGCTTAAACCCGGTACTAATGCTTTAAAATTAAATCCCACCTGCTGCCACCAATCTGTCAGGATCTTGCCCGATTACTCAGGTCGCAGTACCTGATCAGGGATCCGGTATCAGCGTCAATCAGGACAAGTACTGACTACACACACTATCGCATTTGATCGCTCTGCTGCCTACAATCTACCAGATTGCATGGGAGATCAAATTGTTGCCGGTTCCTTCTAACAACTACTAAACTTCAGAGATTCGCATTTTAAAGCAAACAGGTAGCTGAAGATTAGGAACTCTAATTGCCTTAAAAAATATTGCCCGTGCTATGTTAAATAATTGGTTTTAATAAAAATTGAAAGATGTAAAAAACAGAAGCATACAAATATACACAGAACAGTTATTAAAATAAGGCCTCATGCACACGACCGTTGTGTGCATCCGTGGCCGTTTTCCATTTTTTTTCGCAGACCCATTGACTTTCAATGGGTCCGTGGAAAAATCGAAAAATGCACCGTTTTGCAGCCGAGACCGTGATCCGTGTATCCTGTCTGTCCAAAAAATATGACCTGTCCTATTTTTTTGACGGACAACGGTTCATGGACCCATTCAAGTCAATGGGTCCGTGAAAGAACACGGATGCACACAAGATTGGCATCCGTGTCCGTGATCCGTAGGTTACTTTAATACAGACGGATCCGAAGATCCGTCTGCATAACAGCTTTTTCAGAGCTGAGTTTTCACTTCGTGAAAACTCAGATCCGACAGTATATTCTAACACAGAGGCGTTCCCATGGTGATGGGGACGCTTCAGGTTAGAATATACTAAAAGAACTGTGTACATGACTGCCCCCTGACCTAACCCTAACCCTAACCCCTTCCCCCCTGTAGTTAACACATTGGTGGCCAGTGCGGCCGGCCCCCCCCCCTCCCCTGTAGTTAACTCATTGGTGGCCAGTGGGCCCCCCTCCCCTGTAGTTAACTCGTTGGTGGCCAGTGGGCCCCCCTTGCGTTAACTCGTTGGTGGCCAGTGGGCCTTCTCCCCTCCCTCCCCCTCCTAATTAAAATCTCCCCCCCCTATCATTGGTGGCAGCGGAGAGTACCGATCGGAGTCCCAGTTTAATCGTGGGGGCTCCGATCGGTAACCATGGCAACCAGGACGCTACTGCTGTCCCTGTTGCCATGGTTACTTAGCAATTTGTAGAACCATTATACTTACCTGCGAGCTGCGATGTCTGGGTCCGGCCGGGAGCTCCTCCTACTGGTAAGTGACAGGTCATAAAGCAATGCGCCGCACAGACCTGTCACTTACCAGTAGGAGGAGCTCCCGGCCAGACGCAGACATCGCAGCTCGCAGGTAAGTATAATGGTTCTACAAATTGCTAAGTAACCATGGCAACCGGGACAGCAGTAGCGTCCTAGTTGCCATGGTTACCGATCGGAGCCCCAGCGATTAAACTGGGACTCCGATCGGTACTCTCCGCTGCCACCAATGATGGGGGGGAGATTTTAATTTGGAGGGGAAAAGGCCCACTGGCCACCAACGTGTTAACTACAGGGGAGGGAGGGGGGGGCCCACTGGCCACCAACGAGTTAACTACAGGGGAGGGGGGGGGGGCCCGGCCGCACTGGCCCCCAATGTGTTAACTACAGGGGGGGGGGGGGGGCTGCCCCCTGCTGCCTGGCAGCACCTGCCAGGCAGCAGGGGGCAGTCATATACACAGTTCTTTTAGTATATTCTAACCTGAAGCGTCCCCATCACCATGGGAACGCCTCTGTGTTAGAATATACTGTCGGATTTGAGTTTCACGATGTAACTCAAATCCGACGGTATATTCTAACATAGAGGCGTTCCCATGGTGATGGGGACGCTTCAAGTTAAAATATACCATCGGATTGGAGAAAACTCCGATCCTATGGTATATTAACTCCTGACTTTACATTGAAAGTCAATGGGGGACGGATCAGTTTGTAATTGCACCATATTGTGTCAACGTCAAACGGATCCGTCCCCATTGACTTGCATTGTAATTCAGGACGGATCCGTTTGGCTCCGCACGGCCAGGCGGACACCAAAACAACTTTTTTTTCATGTCCGTGGATCCTCCAAAAATTAAGGAAGACCCACAGACGAAAAAACGGTCACGGATCACGGAAAAACGGAACCCGTTTTTGCGGACCGCAAAAAGATACGGTCGTGTGCATGAGGCCTAAAAGGATGAAAGAAAACTGACGCCTACTTTACTCACACAGAGACTTGCAGCTATCAGGTCCTGAAGCAAGACAGAAAGACACGAAACCTCATTCAATCAGATTGGCCTCAAAATGGGGAACACTGTACAATCTGCTCTGTACAATTTATAAGAATTGGTCCAGGCAGTCTGTAAACCCACCTTTAGGGCGTGACATATGGGTTGGCTGTGACTTTTATGACCGGTCAGTCATGCTGAAATCTGGTCTAAAATGGATTTCTGCCCATAACTCTACACAGGAGAATGCCTGCCCGATAATTGTGGGCTCATTTTTCAGCTCTCAGTATTGGGGTCACAGGGGCAGCAAACACGGGGTGTCCATGTGACCCCAATCAGAAGAACTGATTTCCTGAGCCAGGATTTAACATAAGTGGTTGGATTTTGGTATGTGTGGCACAGTCACCTCCTGACCGTTAAAATGGTGTACCTCAATAATCTCTATTGAGTTGTATTTTCGAGTTATGACCAGAGTAAGATTTTTGTATTTTCCCACTGACAGCGAGGCATGGAGAGCAGCTTGCCCCCACCCTCTGGAAGCGTGCCCCTATCAATAAGTAATAAACCCCTCTGAAGTTTCGTGGAGGCCAGTGATCGTTGTCACCTCTGGGTCAGGGACTAAGAAGTTTATGGCGGTGGTCTGGTTTTGGATGTGGGTGAAGATGGAGAGGGAGAGAAGGGACAGTTATTTGTTTGGATAAAGGGGAGCTCCGAGTCCCCAGAACACAGGCCAAGCACTCATGCTCAGTGTGCCACAGCCCATATCGCCACACAATGGGGAGTGTGTTGCATACATAAAAACTGACAGAGCTTTAGTTACTAGATTTCGTGTGCGGCAGGTTCCCCTGGCATTTAAGGAGAGGTGCTGCAGTGTCTCGGCTCTTGCACTATACAGGAAGCAGGAATCTATAGTGCTTTGAACCAGAACAAAATCGTTCACTGTGCAGCAGCGTCTGTCCCGCTGGCTCGGGTACTCCTCTGTAAACCTTTGAAGAACAGAATTCACTTGAAGAACGTGTGTCATAGAAAAACCTGGCGTTTGGCACCCACTAACTTTGCAAACATTTTAATGAAAAACAAAAAATTGTATAAAGTTTAACAATAAAGTCTAACAATTCAAATACAAAGATTTTCACTCTTCTCCAGAACAATAAATAAATAACTTAACTTAAACTTTTTATATAAGTGTGTGGGGGGGGCTAAAGAGGACTGGCCTCCTCTTCCAAAAATCTGTTTAGGCCAGGGATAAACTTCAGAAGCCTTTTCCGAAAACTTGTGTGTTTTTTCCTGGGTAAAGACACAAAAGTACTCTGCTCCTTGGGCATCTCCCAATTCGTAGCAGGACTTATACACTTAACACTCGAGCTGCGAGTTAGTGGAGACTTGTAAGGCTTGATTTTGCTTTCGTTGAGAACGGTGTGAATATCATCTGTAGAGTCGGAGCTGAAGTAGCAGGTCTGATAGACCGCTTCCTCGTTATCCTCGGCTGTGCTCAGGCAGCTTGCGCTGCTGCATATACTTCCAGTGGCCAGGGTACTGGGGAGTGGATCTTTGGTACATTGTGGAAATGTCCCATAAATGTATGACCTGACAGATTCCAAGGTGTCATAAACACTGGGGTCCTTTACAACAATGCCTGGAAGACAGAAAATGATTGCATGAGAAAACAAAGAACTGAACTACGTCATGGCAAAGTTGACTTGCCCGAGCACAACATGTCTTAACGTTAACCTCAAGTCAAAGTAGATTATTCAACTGAAACAAGTATTGGCCTTGTCTCCTTTGGTGCCATAAATAAGCCCATTATGACAACCTAGGGCATAGTTAACCAAACCTTTTATTTTTTTAAACTATTAGAGCCTGGTTCAACTTAGTCCAAAAACACCTCAAGACATGGCAGCAACGTATGCAAACATGTGTCATCTGTTTGGAAACCCTAAAAAACTGCAGTCTCCAAACATTTTTCCACTCCTTATGATGAGAGCTAGGAAATTCCATCCATGAGTGCGTACTGGTGTTGTACAAGAAGTACTTCAGCAGATTTATAAAAAAAAAAAAAAAAAAAAAGACAGCTGACAATATAGACAATATAGAAAGAAAAAGGAAAGCCGTGCAGTTACACCAGGGATCAACAACCATCTGTGGTAAAACTACGATTTACGATTCCCAGCATGCACACTTGCTTGGCTGTTCTCGGAACTCCCATAGAAGTGAAAGGAGCATGCTGGGAGTCGTAGTTTTGCCACAACTGGGAGTGCCAGCATTTGTGGACCCCTACATTACACCATATGAAAAATGTTGGAGTAGCAACCAATACTAACTAATTCAATTTGCCGACCAATGAAGTGAATTCGTAGCAGACTGAAATTATAATCGCACAATTCAGTCCTTCATTAAGACCGATATGGATAGGAGCAGCGACAGAAGGGTCAATTCAGCAGGAAGAACTCTAGTGTAAGCTTTAGATTGTAACCATGTCACTTACCATGTAACAGCCTCTGCTCCTGCACCATTAGTGAGCGATATTCTTCACATTTCTCAGATAATGTTTGCTTTAAGAACGAGAAAGAAACCAGTAAGTTCAGAGCAATGGGAGGAAATAGTACAAAGTAAACAGCGGTGAGCTGCTAGGTCGACTTTGGAACCTGAGGAGTGTTTTCTTATTGGGTTATATAATAAAATTAAAGGGGTTATCCCATGAGTAATGTAAAATGAAAATCTGATATAGTACATGACAATCTCTTTCTAACAAACGTAGAACCAGCGCTGACCCTCACATGGATCTGGTGATCTCCTCCTTGATTGCTCTGATAGATTTCTTTCTAGCAGGCAGCTCAGGGATAGTGTCCTTTCTGCTGTGTGACCACCCCAGCAAGCTGGACAGATAATTTAAAAGGGTTTTCCGAGATTTGTATACTGATGACCTATCCTCTAGATGGGTTATCAGTATCTGATCGGTGAGGGTCGGACACCCAGAACCCTCTCCGTTCAGATGTTTGAGAAGGCACCTGCAGCTCCTGTGAGGGCCACAGCCTTCTCTCAGCTTTTCCTTGGCCAGTGACAACATGTTCATCTATCATGTCACCTAGGAGCCCCCATAAAATGAATGGGGCCAAGCGTGAAACCAAGAACAGCCACTATACAATGTACAGAGCTGTGCTTGGTGTTGGACCCCCACCTATCAAATAATGATGACCTATCCTAAGGATAGATAGGTCAGCAGTACAAAAATCTTGGAAAACCCCTTTAACTCCTTTAGGACACAGCCATATTTCACCTTAAGGACCAGGCCATTTTTTGCAAATCTGACCAGTGTCACTTTAAGTGGTGATAACTTTAAAACGCTTTGACTTATCCAGGCCATTCTGAGATCGTATTTTCTTCACATATTGTACTTCATGACACTGGTAAAATAAAGTAAAAAAACTTCTTTTTTTTTTTTTAAATAGCAAATTTACCAAAAATGTGGAAAAAAAATAGCAACTTTCCAAGTTTCAATTTCTCTACTTCTATAATACATAGTAATACATCCAAAAATAGTTATTACTTTACATTCCCCGTATGTCTACTTCATGTTTGGATCATTTTGGGAATGACATTTTAGTTTCTGAGGACGTTACAAGGTTTAGAAGTTTAGAAGCAAATCTTGAAATTTTTCCTAAATTTTCAAAAACCCAATTTTTAGGGACCAGTTCAGGTCTGAAGTCACTTTGTGAGGCTTACATAATATAAACCATCCAAAAATGACCCCATTCTAGAAACTACACCCCTCAATGTATTCAAAACTGATTTTACAAACGTCGTTAACCCTTTAGGTGTTCCACAAGAGTTCATGGCAAATGGAGATAACATTTCAGAATTTAGTTTTTGGGCACATTTTCCATTTTAATCCATTTCAAGTAACAAAGCAAGGGTTAACAGCTAAACAAAATGCTATATTTATTGCCCCAGTTCTGTAGTTTGTAGAAACACCCCATATGTGGTCGTATAATACTGTACGGGCACACGGTAGGGCGTAGAGGGAAAGGAATGCCATACGTTTTTTGGAAGGAAGATTTTGCTGGACTGGTTTTTTTGACACCATGTTCCATTTGAAGCCCCCCTGATTCACCCCTAGAGTAGAAACTCCATAACAGTGACCCCATCTAAGAAACTACACCCCTCAAGGTATTCAAAACTGATTTTACAAACTTTAATAACCCTTTAGGTGTTCCACAAGAATTAATGGAAAATAGAGATACAATTTCAAAATTTCACTTTTGTGGCAGAATTTCCATTTTTAATAATTTTTTTCAAGTTACAATGCAAGGGTTAACAGCCAAACAAAACTCAATATTTAGGGCTCTGATTCTGTAGTTTACAGAAACACCCCATATGTGGTCGTAAACCGCTGTATGGGCACACGGCAGGGCGCAGAAGGAAAGGAATGCCATACAGTTTTTGGAAGGCAGATGTTGCTGGACTGTTTTTTGGACACCATGTCCCATTTGAAGCCCCCCTGATGCACCCCTAGAGTAGAAACTCCAAAAAAGTGACCCCATTTTAGAAACTACGGGATAGGGTGGCAGTTTTGTTGGTACTAGTTTAGGGTACATATGATTTTTGGTTGCTCTATATTACACTATTTGTGAAGCAAGGTAACAAGAAATAGCTGTTTTGGCTCGTCTTTTTTGTTGTTGTTATTTACAACATTCATCTGACAGGTTAGATCATGTGGTATTTTTATAGAGCAGGTTGCCACGGACGTGGTGATCCCTAAATATGCATACAATTTTTTTTATTTATGAAGTTTTACACAATGATTTCATTTTTGAAACAAAAAAAATTCATGTTTTAGTGTCTCCATAGTCTGAGAGCCATAGTTTTTCAGTTTTTGGGCGATTATCTTAGGTAGGGTCTCCTTATTTGCGGGATGAGATGACGATTTGATTGGCACTATTTTGGGGTGCATACGACTTTTTGATCGCTTGCTATTACACTTTTTGTGATGTAAGGTGACAAAAAATGGCTTTTTGGACACCATTTTTATATATATATTTTTTTTTTACAGTGTTCACCTCAGGGTTTAGGTCATGTGGTATTTTTATAGAGCAGATTCTTACTGACGCGGCGATACCTAAAATGCCTAGTTCACACAATCTTTTTTTTTGCGAGTGTAGGGGTAGAGTTGAGCGAACACCTGGATGTTCGGGTTCGAGAAGTTCGGCCGAACTTCCCGGAAATGTTCGGGTTCGGGATCCGAACCCGACCCGAACTTCGTCCCGAACCCGAACCCCATTGAAGTCAATGGGGACCCGAACTTTTCGGCACTAAAAAGGCTGTAAAACAGCCCAGGAAAGAGCTAGAGGGCTGCAAAAGGCAGCAACATGTAGGTAAATCCCCTGCAAACAAATGTGGATAGGGAAATGAATTAAAATAAAAATAAAAAAAAAAAAAAATTAACCAATATCAATTGGACAGAGGTCCCATAGCAGAGAATCGGGCTTCACGTTAGCAGAGAATCAGTCTCTTCATGCCATAGCAGAGAATCTGGCTTCATGTCAGCACAGAATCAGTCTTCATGTCATAGCAGAGAATCAGGCTTCACGTCACCCACCACTGGAACAGGCCACTGTCACACATTTAGGCCCTGGCACCCAGACAGAGGAGAGAGGTCCCGTAACAGAGAATCTGGCTTCATGTCAGCACAGAATCAGTCTTCATGTCATAGCAGAGAATCAGGCTTCACGTCACCCACCACTGGAACAGGCCACTGTCACATATTTAGGCCCCGGCACCCAGACAGAGGAGAGAGGTCCCGTAACAGAGAATCTGGCTTCATGTCAGCACAGAATCAGTCTTCATGTCATAGCAGAGAATCAGGCTTCACGTCACCCACCACTGGAACAGGCCACTGTCACATATTTAGGCCCCGGCACCCAGACAGAGGAGAGGTTCATTCAACTTTTGGTTGCCCCGCAATATAATGGTAAAATGAAAATAAAAATAGGATTGAATGAGGAAGTGCCCTGGAGTAGAATAATATATGGTTAAGGGGAGGTAGTTAATGTCTAATCTGCACAAGGGATGGACAGGTCCTGTGGGATCCATGCATGGTTCATTTTTATGAACGTCAGCTTGTCCACATTGGCTGTAGACAGGCGGCTGCGTTTGTCTGTAATGACGCCCCCTGCCGTGCTGAATACACGTTCAGACAAAACGCTGGCCGCCGGGCAGGCCAGCACCTCCAAGGCATAAAAGGCTAGCTCTGGTCATGTGGACAATTTGGAGACCCAGAAGTTGAACGGGGCCGAACCATCAGTCAGTACGTGGAGGGGTGTGCACAGGTACTGTTCCACCATGTTAGTGAAATGTTGCCTCCTGCTAACACGTTCCGTATCAGGTGGTGGTGCAGTTAGCTGTGGCGTGGTGACAAAACTTTTCCACATCTCTGCCATGCTAACCCTGCCCTCAGAGGAGCTGGCCATGACACAGCTGCGTTGGCGACCTCTTGCTCCTCCTCTGCCTTCGCCTTGGGCTTCCACTGGTTCCCCTGTGACATTTGGGAATGCTCTCAGTAGCGCGTCTACCAACGTGCGCTTGTACTCGCGCATCTTCCTATCACGCTCCAGTGTAGGAAGTAAGGTGGGCACATTGTCTTTGTACCGGGGATCCAGCAGGGTGGCAACCCAGTAGTCCGCACACGTTAAAATGTGGGCCACTCTGCTGTCGTTGCGCAGGCACTGCAGCATGTAGTCGCTCATGTGTGCCAGGCTGCCCAGAGGTAAGGACAAGCTGTCCTCTGTGGGAGGCGTATCGTCATCGTCCTGTGTTTCCCCCCAGCCACGCACCAGTGATGGGCCCGAGCTGCTTTGGGTGCCACCCCGCTGTGAACATGCTTCATCCTCATCCTCCTCCACCTCCTCCTCATCCTCGTCCTCCAGTAGTGGGCCCTGTCTGGCCACATTTGTACCTGGCCTCTGCTGTTGCAAAAAACCTCCCTCTGAGTCACTTCGAAGAGACTGGCCTGAAAGTGCTAAAAATGACCCCTCTTCCTCCTGGGCCACCTCCTCTTCCATCATCGCCCTAAGTGTTTTCTCAAGGAGACATAGAAGTGGTATTGTAACGCTGATAACGGCGTCATCGCCACTGGCCACGTTGGTGGAGTACTCAAAACAGCGCAACAGGGCACACAGGTCTCGCATGGAGGCCCAGTCATTGGTGGTGAAGTGGTGCTGTTCCGCAGTGCGACTGACCCGTGCGTGCTGCAGCTGAAACTCCACTATGGCCTGCTGCTGCTCGCACAGTCTGTCCAGCATGTGCAGGGTGGAGTTCCACCTGGTGGGCACGTCGCATATGAGGCGGTGAGCGGGAAGGCCGAAGTTACGCTGTAGCGCAGACAGGCGAGCAGCGGCAGGGTGTGAACGCCGGAAGCGCGAACAGACGGCCCACACTTTATGCAGCAGCTCTGACATGTCGGGGTAGTTGCGAATGAACTTCTGCACCACCAAATTCAGCACATGCGCCAGGAAAGGAATGTGCGTCAAACCGGCTAGTCCCAGAGCTGCAGCGAGATTTCGCCCATTATCGCACACCACCAGGCCGGGCTTGAGGCTCACCGGCAGCAACCACTCGTCGGTCTGTTGTTCTATACCCCGCCACAACTCCTGTGCGGTGTGGGGCCTGTCCCCCAAACATATGAGTTTCAGAACGGCCTGCTGACGTTTACCCCGGGCTGTGCTGAAGTTGGTGGTGAAGGTGTGTGGCTGACTGGATGAGCAGGTGGAAGAAGAGGAGGAGGAAGCTGAGTAGGAGGAGGAGGAGACAGGAGGCAAAGAATGTTGCCCTGCGATCCTTGGCGGCGGAAGGACGTGCGCCAAACAGCTCTCCGCCTGGGGCCCAGCCGCCACTACATTTACCCAGTGTGCAGTTAGAGAGATATAGCGTCCCTAGCCGTGCTTACTGGTCCACGTATCTGTGGTTAGGTGGACCTTGCCACAGATGGCGTTGCGCAGTGCACACTTGATTTTATCGGACACTTGGTTGTGCAGGGAAGACACGGCTCTCTTGGAGAAGTAGTGGCGGCTGGGAACAACATACTGTGGGACAGCAAGCGACATGAGCTGTTTGAAGCTGTCTGTCTCCACCAGCCTGAATGACAGCATTTAATAGGCCAGTAGTTTAGAAATGCTGGCATTCAGGGCCAGGGATCGAGGGTGGCTAGGTGGGAATTTACGCTTTCTCTCAAATGTTTGTGAGATGGAGAGCTGAACGCTGCCGTGTGACATGGTTGAGATGCTTGGTGACGCAGGTGGTGGTGTTGGTGGTACATCCCATGTTTGCTGGGTGGCAAGTGCCAACGTTCCTCCAGAGGCGGAGGAAGAGGCCGAGGCGGCAGCAGCAGAAGAGGCCGAGGCGGCAGCAGCAGAAGAGGCCGAGGCGGCAGCAGCAGAAGAGGGAGCAGGGGGAGCCTGAGTGACTTCCTTGTTTTTAAGGTGTTTACTCCACTGCAGTTCATGCTTTGCATGCAGGTGCCTGGTCAGGCAGGTTGTGCTAAGGTTCAGAACGTTAATGCCTCGCTTCAGGCTCTGATGGCACAGCGTGCAAACCACTCGGGTCTTGTCGTCAGCACATTGTTCGAAGAAGTGCCATGCCAGGGAACTCCTTGAAGCTGCCTTTGGGGTGCTCGGTCCCAGATGGCGGCGGTCAGTAGCAGGCGGAGTCTCTTGGCGGCGGGTGTTCTGATTTTGCCCACTGCTCCCTCTTTGTCTTTTGCTACGCTGTTGGCTCGGTCTCACCACTGCCTCTTCCTCTGAACTGTGAAAGTCAGTGGCACGACCTTCATTCCATGTGGGGTCTAGGACCTCATCGTCCCCTGCATCGTCTTCCACCCAGTCTTGATCCCTGACCTCCTGTTCAGTCTGCACACTGCAGAAAGACGCAGCAGTTGACACCTGTGTTTCGTCATCATCAGAGACGTGCTGAGGTGGTATTCCCATGTCCTCATCATCAGGAAACATAAGTGGTTGTGCGTTAGTGCATTCTATCTCTTCCACCCCTGGGGAAGGGCTAGGTGGATGCCCTTGGGAAACCCTGGCAGCAGAGTCTTCAAACAGCATAAGAGACTGCTGCATAACTTGATGCTCAGACAGTTTCCCTGATATGCATGGGGGTGATGTGACAGACTGATGGGCTTGGTTTTCATGCGCCATCTGTGCGTTTTCTGCAGAAGACTGGGTGGGAGATAATGTGAACGTGCTGGATGCACTGTCGGCCACCCAATTGACTAATGCCTGTACCTGCTCAGGCCTTACCATCCTTAGAACGGCATTGGGCCCCACCAAATATCGCTGTAAATTCTGGCGGCTACTGGGACCTGAGGTAGTTGGTTCACTAGGACGTGTGGCTGTGGCAGAACGGCAACGTCCTCTCCCAGCACCAGAGGGTCCACTAACACCACCACGACCATGTCCGCGTCCCTTACTAGATGTTTTCCTCATTGTTACCGTTCACCACAATAAGAAAAATATTATTCGGGCCAATGTATTGAATTCAAATTCAGGCCTTTTTTTTACAGACACCTAACACTGTCTGGCTATCTATTTAGGTACCATATTACACTAATACAGGCACAGCAGTAATGACAGATTTAGCTGAATATAAATGTGAGGCCTATTTTTTAGGCGCTGGGTGACAGGTATACGTTTACGGACAGAATTAGACTTGGATCTGCACAGTAGCGTGTGTGTGAAGTTATTGAGAATGACCCTATCAGCACCTTGAATCTAATATACCCTTTTAGGGATAGATTTAAATTAGGCCTGATACAGCAGAAACCACTAATTTTGAGAATGGCAAATTTGGGAATTGTTTTTCAACCCAGAACAAAAACTGTGCTTTTACGGTCACTAAAAATAACTTGACCAGCTAAAACTGTACTGATTTGGAGGAATAGAAATGTCAGGCCTATTTTTTAGGCGCTGGGTGACAGGCTCAACTTGCCCCTGATGTAGTATATGGCCAAAAAATAACCACACTGTTGATGGTTAAATGCACTTCGGTGACACAGGCTCAACTTGCCCCTGATGTAGTATATGGCCAAAAAATAACCAGACTGTTGATGGTTAAATGCACTTGGGTGACACAGGCTCAGCCTGCACCTTATGTAGGATATAGCAAAAAATAACCAGACTGTTGATGGTTAAATGCACTTGATGACAGCTTGACCCTGATGTAGGATATAGCAAAAAATAACCACACTATTGATGGTTAAATGCACTTGGTGGCAGCTTGTGCTGGCGCACCACAAGCCACAAAATGGCCGCCGATCACCCCAGAAAAAAGTGATATAAAAACGCTCTGGGCAGCCTAAAAAAAGTGAGCAATTCAATATCAGCACTTCAATGATCCACAGCTGGAGATCGATCACAGAATGAAGTCTTTTGGAGGAGTTAATCTGCCTAATCTCGCCCTAACGTCGCAGCAGCAGCCTCTCCCTACACTTGTATCAGCAGAGTGACGTGCGGCGCTACGTGACCCAAGCTTATATAGAGGCTGGGTCACATGGTGCACTGGCCAATCACAGCCATGCCAATAGTAGGCAAGGCTGTGATGGCCTCTTGGGGCAAGTAGAATGACGCTTGTTGATTGGCTGCTTTGCAGCCTTTCAAAAAGCGCCAAGAAAGCGCCGAACACCGAACCCGAACTTTTACGAAAATGTTCGGGTTCGGGTCCGTGTCACGGACACCCCAAAATTCGGTACGAACCCGAACTATACAGTTCGGGTTCGCTCATCCCTATGTACGGGCCGTTTTTTTGTGATCCGTATACAGTCCGTATACAGAACCATTTCAATGGTTCCGCATTAAAAACGAAATGTGTTCCGTAAGCATTCCATTTCCGTATTTTCGTTTTTCCTTTCCGTTGAAAGATAGAACATGTCCTATTATTGCCCGCAAATCACATTCCGTGGCTCCATTCAAGTCAATGGGTTCGCAAAAAAAATGGAACACATTGAAAATGTTATGCCCAGCCCAAAGTAATTACTGTATACTGTATATGCCATACGGAAAAACGGAACGGAACTCAAAAACAGAACAACGGATCCGTGAAAAACAGACCGCAAAAAAATATAAAAGCCATATATTCTTGTGAACTAGGCCTTAGCCTGAGAACCATAGTTTTTTTTATTTTTTGGCCCATTGTCTCATGTAGGGGCTCATTTTAGGCGGGATGAGGTGACTGTTTGATTGGTACTATTTTGGCGTACATACGACTTTTTTTTATCCCTTTTATTACCTTTTTTGGGAAGTAAGGTGGGCAAAATGTAAATTTCATCATAGTTTTTTTTTTTTTTTTGTGTTTTTTTTATGGCGTTCACCATGCGGGGAAAGTAAGGGCTCTTTCACACTTGCGTTGTTCTGTTCCGGCATAGAGTTCCGTCGTCGGGGCTCTATGCCGGAAGAATCCTGATCAGTTTTATCCTTATGCATTCTGAATGGAGTGAAATCCGTTCAGGATGCATCAGGATGTCTTCAGTTCCGGAACGTTTTTTGGCCGGAGAAAATACCGCAGCATGCTGCGCTTTTTGCTCCGGCCAAAAATCCTGAAGACTTGCCGCAAGGCCGGATCCGGGATTAATGCCCATTGAAAGGCATTGATCCGGATCCGGCCTTAAGCTAAACGTCGTTTCGGCGCATTGCCGGATCCGACGTTTAGCTTTTTCTGAATGGTTACCATGGCTGCCGGGACGCTAAAGTCCTGTTTGCCATGGTAAAGTGTAGTGGGGAGCGGGGGAGCAGTATACTTACCGTCCGTGCGGCTCCCGGGGCGCTCCAGAGTGACGTCAGGGCGCCCAACGCGCATGGATGACGAGATCACATGGACACGTGATCCATGCGCATGGGGCGCTCTGACGTCATTCTGGAGCGCCCCGGGAGCCGCACGGACTGTAAGTATACTGCTCCCCCGCTCCCCACTACTACTATGGCAGCCAGGACTTTAATAGCGTCCTGGCTGCCATAGTAACACTGAAAGCATTTTGAAGACGGATCCGTCTTCAAATGCTTTCAGTTCACTTGCGTTTTTCCGGATCCGGCGTGTAATTCCGGCAAGTGGAGTACACGCCGGATCCGGACAACGCAAGTGTGAAAGAGGCCTTACATGACCGTTTTATAGATCAGGTCGTTACGGACGCGGTGATATCAAACATGTGTAGGGATTTATTTTTTTTCATTTTTAATCAGTGATAAATGTTTTTTTTTCTTGAAGATCCAGTGGGTCTGATGTCTGTATAGTACAGTACACTATGTAAAGTGAAAATACAGTACAGTACACTATAAAGTCTGATTAGACTTCTGCCTTTAGCAGAAGTCTGATCAGCACCATGGACAGCCGGACACCTGTGAAGGCGTCCGGTTGCCATGGTAACCATCACTCGCTGCCACAGTAGAGCAGTGGGTGATGGGGAGGGAGGGGGGCCCCCTCCCTCTCCCATCGGAGGCTGAAAAGGCACAGCAGCCCCAGATGGGAGAGGGAGAGAGCTCCCTTCCCTGTTAACCTCTTCCATACAGCGGTCCCTACGGACCGCGGCATGGAAGGGGTTAAACGCCTCACATCATGTGCTGACACTCTGCAAACCGCTCGGCCATCCTGAGAGAGGGGGCGGGCGGATGATCGTGCACCTGCCCCCGCCCCCCCCAGCACCGCCCTGATGATCGCGCGCCCCTCCCGCACATAACACAGAGGGCTGCAGGGGTGAATTGACCTGCGGTTTGCACCGATCGCCGATACGGGGCATTGACCCTGGGTGCCTGCTGATTGATTTCAGCACGCACCGGGTTCCGATCACCGGCCGCCAGGCCGGCGTGATTGGGAATACATAGGACGTAACGGTATGTCCTGTGTCTTTAAGGATCGGGACATCAGGGCGTACCAGTACACCCTATGTCCTAAACAGGTTAAGGGCAAAAAGTATGTGGTGCTACAGATATAGATTTTATTGAATAACTCAGCATCTATGCTAAATTTTTAAGAACAAAAGCATTCAGATCCAGGTGCTAGTGGGAAAAATGTAGAATATTTGTCGAGGGACAATGTGTTTAACAATGTGTATTATATTGTATCAGTTTATGCTCAGCCATACAGCCCAATGGACCAGACCGAGATCACCCTTTTTTGAGGCAATAGCACAGCCACAAGGGAGACAGCAACATATAGGAGATTCCCTGGGGAGTTACTGACAGTCACTGACCTTTAGATACTGTACTCTGGCCTCCAGTTCAGCTTTTTGGATGGCAGAACAATAGACAGTCTCCAGCCTGTTAGACAACACAAGAGAATGAATCCACAGTCACATAATATGTACAACTTACAAGGAGACTGCACCAGTGAAACCCTGAAGCCTCGCACAAATACAGTTTATTCTATTTCACAGATAAGATAAATGAATCCAATATATCAGTAATCGACTCCGCTCCAAAAATCAGCAGCCATGTTAAGGCGCTCAGCTACCCACTGATTGAATAATTAGGCTCACAGCTCGAACTCCCAAATGTCATAAAGAAAAGGAATAGGAGAGTGGCTGCCCAGAAACGGATCAGGCTACTTTCAAGGATCAGCAAAAGCGCTTCAGTTTCTGGTAATACAACCGTCTGCATCAGTTATGAACGGATCTGATTGTATTATCTTTAAAATAGCAATGACGGATGCAACATTAAAACCATTGTATGTCAATGGGGGACGGATCAGTTTTCTATTGTGTCCGAGAAAACGGATCCGGCATAACCCACAACGTTTTCTCGGACACAAGCTTGCTGCGGTTTGCTCTCCGGTATGGAGACGCAACCAAAAGGAACGGAAGGCATTTTGGAGCATTCCATTCTGTTCAGTTTTGTTCCCATTGACAATGAATGGGAACAAAACGGAAGTGTTTCTCTCCAGTATTGAGATCCTCTGCCGGATCTCAATAACAGAAAACTTAAACGCTAGTGTGAAAGTAGCCTTAGTTAGAATTCTATGGTGACAGTTGCGGGTCCGCCATTATGCGCATTACTATGGGAGCCAGTAAGGAATATGGTATGATCACTCTGCTAAAGACTTGAAAAACATCTATGGCATCAAGCTGTGCTCGTCACATGTAGCCATCCCTCTCACCAATTTAGCCAAACGAGGGACGGTGACATCATTTTACCTTCCACCACTGGCAGCAAAAGGCTAGAAGTACCCAGCGATGTACAGGAAGTTTGCAAATACATTTGTGGGAAGCAAGAACTGGCCACGTTCCCCAGTGCTTTGGACTAGAGTAAAATAGCACATTGTTCTGTAACTGGAAAAAATTTAATAAAAATCCTACCTGATTTTATTCCCAGATGCTTTAATCAGTTCTACAATGTCTTTGTGCCTGACTCTTTCTATGTTGAGGCCATTTACACCAGTAATTATATCACCTAAAAAAAACAAAAAAACATAAGCAATTTACATGGAGGATGTAAAACTTAACATTTATTGGAAATGCTTCTAAAATAATAGGCGCTAAAAGGAGAAACCTCTAAGACAAACCAACATAAGACAGCCCAAAGGGCCTAAACTAGACATACACAGTAGGATGACAAATTATATTGAGCAAAACAGGAACGTTCCCACCCATGTATGGAGTTGGATGGTGGAATTTCTTTCATGTTGCTGATGTCAAACGATGGACATTAATGATGTGTCACCATACTGGATCGGTGCCAGCGTATTGACCCCAGCATAGACCAGAATCGGGAGCCAAAAGCCCTAGGAAGCTCTACTAGAGGGGCAGAGGCTAATGCGCCCTACTTGTTTATACGAGGTACTTTCCCCGCAAGGGGCGTCCCCGTCCGGATACCTATCCCTATTAGGGGCGGAATCCCTAGTACACCCTATTCAGGTAACTCCCGACGTGTCACGTTTCATTCAGTGAACTCTTCAGGGGAGATGTACTTATGTAATGTCAAGCAATGGATGGGGCTTGCATTACAAAACAAAAAATGGTAAGGGGAGGATTGATAGAGGATATTCAAGAAAAACGCAGGTGGTTGGTCAGTCGGACTCAAACCACCTTGAATAGCCACAACAACCCACTTAGCTTAAATGCAGGCACACCAGTGGGTAGTGCCTGCCAGAGTCCAGGTCTGACCCTAGGATATTTACAATCCAATATGGCTGTTAGCAAGGATTGCCTACCTGTCAGCGCCTTTTAAATGTACCAAGTCTCGCGCCAGTGTTCCCGATCTGCCCTACTTCCGGTCACGTGACCAGTGGAACGCAAGAAAGTGGGCCGGCATTCCACAGCGCCGCGTCCCAGAGCCTGCGACGCCAGTGATGATGCCGCAAATCAAGTGACAAAGCACATGATTGGACAAAGCTGGCCCTGGAGCGCAGCACCACCAGCGCGCCACGCCCACAAACATACGGACCATAGCAGGAGCGGTTATATATGTAATCAGGAGGCGGGACTAAATACTTAGCGGCCAGTGTCTGACAGTAAATTCAGACAACAAAGGAAGCATGTGGGGCTCATGATAGAAGGGAACCCCTAGTAACAATGTTGATGTTTAATAAACCGAGCTATTAGAGGCAAGCTTGAGAAGACACCAACCTCAGGTGGAGCTAGCTTGCTAATTACCACGAAGACCTGAAGATAAAGAAGTAAAAAGAAGGAAAGGAAGGGGGGGGGGGGGGAACGGATTCATATATAACTAAAATTCAGTTGCTCATTTAAGCCCAACCCTAACCCTAACCTTTCACATTAGATTTTAACCATGTGGAATCTGACGGAGAGGGGGGTATGAACTCACTGGATACCAGCTTGTCACGGAGACTTCGGCCGCGACGATAAGTGAGGTGTGGATATTCACCCACTACCTCTCTCAAGTCGGGATCCAGTAGAAGAATGCCCCAATTTTTCTGAAAAATCTCTGATTTCACTTGACGCCCTATCATAGGTCGTAATTGGGCGGATAAGTTTTGAAGTCTGCACTGAGCTGGGTTTAGGAGTAAGAAGAGTCATTCTATCTACAGGGTGGGCCATTTATATGGATACACCTTAATAAAATGGGAATGGTTGGTGATATTAACTTCCTGTTTGTGGCACATTAGTATATGTGAGGGGGAAAACTTTTCAAGATGGGTGGTGACCATGGCGGCCATTTTGAAGTCGGCCAATTTGAATCCAACTTTTGTTTTTTCAATAGGAAGAGGGTCATGCGACACATCAAACTTATTGGTAATTTCACAAGAAAAACAATGGTGTGCTTGGTTTTAACGTAACTGTATTCTTTCATGAGTTATATACAAGTTTCTAACCACTTATAAAATGTGTTCAATGTGCTGCCCATTGTGTTGGATTGTCAATGCAACTCTCTTCTCCCACTCTTCACACACTGAAGCACAGGCTTCCAGTATCTGTAGTTTCATGTTCTGCACATCTCGTATCTTCACAGCATAGACAATTGCCTTCAGATGACCCCAAAGATAAAAGTCTAAG